>NW_027479020.1:0-281468 GCF_051014685.1 Ptiloglossa arizonensis
TACAAACTACCATATCGCGCGAACGGATTGACCAATCCGCAAAATTTCTGTTGCATCTGAAAGTAGAAACTCGCCCGATTACAACGGTATGCGTACTTTTCCCCTGGTCCGTTCTAGTTATTCGTTTCGAGCATCAGAACTGCGAAAATTTTGAGTTTCTCAAGCGTTTCTTACCTCCAAACTGCCATATCTCGCGAACGGATTGACCAACCCGCAAAATTTCTGTTGCATCTGAAAGTAGAAACTCGCCCGATTACAACGGTATGCGTACTTTTCCCCTAGGCCGCTCTAGTTATTCGTTTCGAGCATCAGAACTGCGAAATTTTGTGTTTCTCAAGTGTTTCATACTTCCAAACTGCCATATCTCGCGAACGGATTGACCAATCCGCAAAATTTCTGTTGCATCTGAAAGTAGAAACTCGCCCGATTACAATGGTATGCATACTTTTCCCCTGGGCCGTTCTAGTTATTCGTTTCGAGCATCAGAACTGCGAAAAGGTTAAGTTTCTCAAGCGTTTCTAACATACAAACTGCCATATCTCGCGAACGGATTGACCAATCCGCAAAATTTCTGTTGCATCTGAAAGTAGAAACTCGACCGATTACAACGGTATGCGTACTTTTACCCTGGTCCGTTCTAGTTATTCGTTTCGAGCATCAGAACTGCGAAAATTTTGAATTTCTCAAGCGTTTCTTACCTCCAAACTGCCATATCTCGCGAACGGATTGACCAACCCGCAAAATTTCTGTTGCGTCTGAAAGTAGAAACTCGCCCGATTACAACGGTATGCGTACTTTTCCCCTAGGCCGTTCTAGTTATTCGTTTCGAGCATCAGAACTGCGAAAATGTTGAGTTTCTCAAGCGTTTCTTACCTACAAACTGCCATATCTCGCGAACGGATTGACCAATCCGCAAAATTTCTGTTGCATCTGAAAGTAGAAACTCGCCCGATTACAACGGTATGCGTACTTTTCCCCTAGACCGTTCTAGTTATGCTTGTCGAGCATCAGAACTGCGAAAATTTTGAGTTTCTCAAGCGTTTCTTACCTACAAACTACCATATCTCGCGAACGGATTGACCAATCCGCAAAATTTCTGTTGCATCTGAAAGTAGAAACTCGCCCGATTACAACTGTATGCGGACTTTTCCCCTAGTCCGTTCTAGTTATTCGTTTCGAGCATCAGAACTGCGAAAATTTTGAGTTTCTGGAGCGTTTCTTACCTCCAAACTGCCATATCTCGCGAACGGATTGACCAATCCGCAAAATTTCTGTTGCATCTGAAAGTAGAAACTCGCCCGATTACAACGGTATGGGTACTTTTCCCCTAGCCCGTTCTAGTTATTCGTTTCGAGCATCAGAACTGCGAAAATGTTGAGTTTCTCAAGCGTTTCTTACCTACAAACTGCCATATCTCGCGAACGGATTGACCAATCCGCAAAATTTCTGTTGCATCTGAAAGTAGAAACTCGCCCGATTACAACGGTATGCGTACTTTTCCCCTGGTCCGTTCTAGTTATTCGTTTCGAGCATCAGAACTGCGAAAATTTTTGAGTTTCTCAAGCGTTTCTTACCTCCAAACTGCCATATCTCGCGAACGGATTGACCAATCCGCAAAATTTCTGTTGCATCTGACAGTAGAAACTCGCCCGATTACAACGGTATGCGTACTTTTCCCCTAGGCCGTTCTAGTTATTCGTTTCGAGCATCAGAACTGCGAAAATGTTGAGTTTCTCAAGCGTTTCTTACCTACAAACTGCCATATCTCGCCAACGGATTGACCAATCCGCAAAATTTCTGTTGCATCTGAAAGTAGAAACTCGCCCGATTACAACGGTATGCGTACTTTTCCCCTAGGCCGTTGTAGTTATTCGTTTCGAGCATGAGAACTGCGAAAATTTTGGGTTTCTCAAGCGTTGCTTACCTCCAAACTGCCATATCTCGCGAACGGATTGACCAATCCGCAAAATTTCTGTTGCATCTGAAAGTAGAAAGTCGCCCGATTACAACGGTATGCGTACTTTTCCCCTAGACCGTTCTAGTTATGCTTGTCGAGCATCAGAACTGCGAAAATGTTGAGTTTCTCAAGCGTTTCTTACCTCCAAACTGCCATATCTCGCCAACGGATTGACCAATACGCAAAATTTCTGTTGCATCTGAAAGTAGAAACTCGCCCGATTACAACGGTATGCGTACTTTTCCCCTAGACCGTTCTAGTTATGCTTGTCGAGCATCAGAACTGCGAAAATTTTGAGTTTCTCAAGCGTTTCTTACCTACAAACTACCATATCGCGCGAACGGATTGACCAATCCGCAAAATTTCTGTTGCATCTGAAAGTAGAAACTCGCCCGATTACAACGGTATGCGTACTTTTCCCCTGGTCCGTTCTAGTTATTCGTTTCGAGCATCAGAACTGCGAAAATTTTGAGTTTCTCAAGCGTTTCTTACCTCCAAACTGCCATATCTCGCGAACGGATTGACCAACCCGCAAAATTTCTGTTGCATCTGAAAGTAGAAACTCGCCCGATTACAACGGTATGCGTACTTTTCCCCTAGGCCGCTCTAGTTATTCGTTTCGAGCATCAGAACTGCGAAAATTTTGTGTTTCTCAAGTGTTTCATACTTCCAAACTGCCATATCTCGCGAACGGATTGACCAATCCGCAAAATTTCTGTTGCATCTGAAAGTAGAAACTCGCCCGATTACAATGGTATGCATACTTTTCCCCTGGGCCGTTCTAGTTATTCGTTTCGAGCATCAGAACTGCGAAAAGGTTGAGTTTCTCAAGCGTTTCTAACATACAAACTGCCATATCTCGCGAACGGATTGACCAATCCGCAAAATTTCTGTTGCATCTGAAAGTAGAAACTCGACCGATTACAACGGTATGCGTACTTTTACCCTGGTCCGTTCTAGTTATTCGTTTCGAGCATCAGAACTGCGAAAATTTTGAGTTTCTCAAGCGTTTCTTACCTCCAAACTGCCATATCTCGCGAACGGATTGACCAACCCGCAAAATTTCTGTTGCGTCTGAAAGTAGAAACTCGCCCGATTACAACGGTATGCGTACTTTTCCCCTAGGCCGTTCTAGTTATTCGTTTCGAGCATCAGAACTGCGAAAATGTTGAGTTTCTCAAGCGTTTCTTACCTACAAACTGCCATATCTCGCGAACGGATTGACCAATCCGCAAAATTTCTGTTGCATCTGAAAGTAGAAACTCGCCCGATTACAACGGTATGCGTACTTTTCCCCTAGACCGTTCTAGTTATGCTTGTCGAGCATCAGAACTGCGAAAATTTTGAGTTTCTCAAGCGTTTCTTACCTACAAACTACCATATCTCGCGAACGGATTGACCAATCCGCAAAATTTCTGTTGCATCTGAAAGGAGAAACTCGCCCGATTACAACTGTATGCGGACTTTTCCCCTAGTCCGTTCTAGTTATTCGTTTCGAGCATCAGAACTGCGAAAATTTTGAGTTTCTGGAGCGTTTCTTACCTCCAAACTGCCATATCTCGCGAACGGATTGACCAATCCGCAAAATTTCTGTTGCATCTGAAAGTAGAAACTCGCCCGATTACAACGGTATGGGTACTTTTCCCCTAGACCGTCCTAGTTATGCTTGTCGAGCATCAGAACTGCGAAAATTTTGAGTTTCTCAACCGTTTCTTACCTACAAACTGCCATATCTCGCGAACGGATTGACCAATCCGCAAAATTTCTGTTGCATCTGAAAGTAGAAACTCGCCCGATTACAACGGTATGCGTACTTTTCCCCTGGTCCGTTCTAGTTATTCGTTTCGAGCATCAGAACGGTGAAAATTTTGAGTTTCTCAAGCGTTTCTTACCTCCAAACTGCCATATCTCGCGAACGGATTGACCAATCCGCAAAATTTCTGTTGCATCTGAAAGTAGAAACTCGCCCGATTACAACGGTATGGGTACTTTTCCCCTAGACCGTCCTAGTTATGCTTGTCGAGCATCAGAACTGCGAAAATTTTGAGTTTCTCAAGCGTTTCTTACCTACAAACTGCCATATCTCGCGAACGGATTGACCAATCCGCAAAATTTCTGTTGCATCTGAAAGTAGAAACTCGCCCGATTACAACGGTATGCGTACTTTTCCCCTAGTCCGTTCTAGTTATTCGTTTCGAGCATCAGAACTGCGAAAATTTTGAGCATCTCAAGCGTTTCTTACCTACAAACTGCCATATCTCGCGAACGGATTGACCAATCCGCAAAATTTCTGTTGCATCTGAAAGTAGAAACTCGCCCGATTACATCGGTATGCGTACTTTTCCCCTAGGCCGTTCTAGTTATTCGTTTCGAGCATCAGAACTGCGAAAATTTTGAGTTTCTCAAGCGTTTCTTACCTACAAACTGCCATATCTCGCGAACGGATTGAACAATCCGCAAAATTTCTGTTGCATCTGAAAGTAGAAACTCGCCCGATTACAACGGTATGCGTACTTTTCCCCTAGGCTGTTCTAGTTATTCGTTTCGAGCATCAGAACTGCGAAAATGTTGAGTTTCTCAAGCGTTTCTTACCTACAAACTGCCATATCTCGCGAACGGATTGACCAATCCGCAAAATTTCTGTTGCATCTGAAAGTAGAAACTCGCCCGATTACAACGGTATGCGTACTTTTCCCCTAGACCGTTCTAGTTATGCTTGTCGAGCATCAGAACTGCGAAAATTTTGAGTTTCTCAAGTGTTTCATACTTCCAAACTGCCATATCTCGCGAACGGATTGACCAATCCGCAAAATTTCTGTTGCATCTGAAAGTAGAAACTCGCCCGATTACAACGGTATGCGTACTTTTCCCCTAGTCCGTTCTAGTTATTCGTTTCGAGCATCAGAACTGCGAAAATTTTGAGCATCTCAAGCGTTTCTTACCTACAAACTGCCATATCTCGCGAACGGATTGACCAATCCGCAAAATTTCTGTTGCATCTGAAAGTAGAAACTCGCCCGATTACATCGGTATGCGTACTTTTCCCCTAGGCCGTTCTAGTTATTCGTTTCGAGCATCAGAACTGCGAAAATTTTGAGTTTCTCAAGCGTTTCTTACCTACAAACTGCCATATCTCGCGAACGGATTGAACAATCCGCAAAATTTCTGTTGCATCTGAAAGTAGAAACTCGCCCGATTACAACGGTATGCGTACTTTTCCCCTAGGCTGTTCTAGTTATTCGTTTCGAGCATCAGAACTGCGAAAATGTTGAGTTTCTCAAGCGTTTCTTACCTACAAACTGCCATATCTCGCGAACGGATTGACCAATCCGCAAAATTTCTGTTGCATCTGAAAGTAGAAACTCGCCCGATTACAACGGTATGCGTACTTTTCCCCTAGACCGTTCTAGTTATGCTTGTCGAGCATCAGAACTGCGAAAATTTTGAGTTTCTCAAGTGTTTCATACTTCCAAACTGCCATATCTCGCGAACGGATTGACCAATCCGCAAAATTTCTGTTGCATCTGAAAGTAGAAACTCGCCCGATTACAACGGTATGCATACTTTTCCCCTAGGCCGGTCTAGTTATTCGTTTCGAGCATCAGAACTGCGAAAATGTTGAGTTTCTCAAGCGTTTCTTACCTACAAACTGCCATATCTCGCGAACGGATTGACCAATCCGAAAAATTTCTGTTGCATCTGAAAGTAGAAACTCGCCCGATTACAACGCTATGCGTACTTTTCCCCTGGTCCGTTCTAGTTATTAGTTTCGAGCATCAGAACTGCGAAAATTTTGAGTTTCTCAAGCGTTTCTTACCTCCAAACTGCCATATCTCGCGAACGGATTGACCAATCCGCAAAATTTCTGTTGCATCTGAAAGTAGAAACTCGCCCGATTACAACGGTATGCGTACTTTTCCCCTAGGCCGTTCTAGTTATTCGTTTCGAGCATTAGAACTGCGAAAATGTTGAGTTTCTCAAGCGTTTCTTACCTACAAACTGCCATATCTCGCGAACGGATTGACCAATCCGCAAAATTTCTGTTGCATCTGAAAGTAGAAACTCGCCCGATTACAACGGTATGCGTACTTTTGCCCTAGACCGTCCTAGTTATGCTTGTCGAGCATCAGAACTGCGAAAATTTTGAGTTTCTCAAGCGTTTCTTACCTCCAAACTGCCATATCTCGCTAACGGATTGACCAATCCGCAAAATTTCTGTTGCATCTGAAAGTAGAAACTCGCCCGATTACAACGGTATGCGTACTTTTCCCCTAGTCCGTTCTAGTTATTCGTTTCGAACATCAGAACTGCGAAAATTTTGAGTTTCTCAAGCGTTTCTTACCTCCAAACTGCCATATCTCGCGAACGGATTGACCAATCCGCAAAGTTTCTGTTGCATCTGAAAGTAGAAACTCGCCCGATTACAACGGTATGCGTACTTTTCCTCTAGGCCGTTCTAGTTATTCGTTTCGAGCATCAGAACTGCGAAAATGTTGAGTTTCTCAAGCGTTTCTTACCTACAAACTGCCATATCTCGCGAACGGATTGACCAATCCGCAAAATTTCTGTTGCATCTGAAAGCAGAAACCCGCCCGATTACAACGGTATGCGTACTTTTCCCCTAGACTGTTCTAGTTATGCTTGTCGAGCATCAGAACTGCGAAAATTTTGAGTTTCTCAAGCGTTTCTTACCTACAAACTGCCATATCTCGCGAACGGATTGACCAATCCGCAAAATTTCTGATGCATCTAAAAGTAGAAACTCGCCCGATTACAACGGTATGCGTACTTTTCCCCTAGGCCGCTCTATTTATTCGTTTCGAGCATCAGAACTGCGAAAATTTTGTGTTTCTCAAGTGTTTCATACTTCCAAACTGCCATATCTCGCGAACGGATTGACCAATCCGCAAAATTTCTGTTGCATCTGAAAGTAAAGTCACCCGATTACAACGGTATGCGTACTTTTCCCCTAGGCCGTTCTAGTTATTCGTTTCGAGCATCAGAACTGCGAAAATTTTGAATTTCTCAAGCGTTTCTTACCTACAAACTGCCATATCTCGCGAACGGATTGACCAATCCGCAAAATTTCTGATGCATCTGAAAGTAGAAACTCGCCCGATTACAACGGTATGCGTACTTTTCCCCTGGTCCGTTCTAGTTATTCGTTTCGAGCATCAGAACTGCGAAAATTTTGAGTTTCTCAAGCGTTTCTTACCTCCAAACTGCCATATCTCGCGAACGGATTGACCAATCCGCAAAATTTCTGTTGCATCTGAAAGTAGAAACTCGCCCGATTACAACGGTATGCGTACTTTTCCCCTAGGCCGTTGTAGTTATTCGTTTCGAGCATGAGAACTGCGAAAATTTTTGGTTTCTCAAGCGTTGCTTACCTCCAAACTGCCATATCTCGCCAACGGATTGACCAATCCGCAAAATTTCTGTTGCATCTGAAAGTAGAAACTCGCCCGATTACAACGGTATGCGTACTTTCCCCTAGACCGTTCTAGTTATGCTTGTCGAGCATCAGAACTGCGAAAATTTTGAGTTTCTCAAGCGTTTCTTACCTACAAACTACCATATCGCGCGAACGGATTGACCAATCCGCAAAATTTCTGTTGCATCTGAAAGTAGAAACTTGCCCGATTACAACGGTATGCGTTCTTTTCCCCTAGTCCGTTCAAGTTATTCGTTTCGAGCATCAGAACTGCGAAAATTTTGAGTTTCTCAAGCGTTTCTTACCTCCAAACTGCTATATCTCGCGAACGGATTGACCAATCCGCAAAGTTTCTGTTGCATCTGAAAGTAGAAACTCGCCCGATTACAACGGTATGCGTACTTTCCCCTAGACCGTTCTAGTTATGCTTGTCGAGCATCAGAACTGCGAAAATTTTGAGTTTCTCAAGCGTTTCTTACCTACAAACTGCCATATCTCGCGAACGGATTGACCAATCCGCAAAATTTCTGTTGCATCTGAAAGTAGAAACTCGCCCGATTACAACGGTATGCGTACTTTTCCCCTAGGCCGTTCTAGTTATTCGTTTCGAGCATCAGAACTGCGAAAATGTTGAGTTTCTCAAGCGTTTCTTACCTACAAACTGCCATATCTCGCCAACGGATTGACCAATCCGCAAAATTTCTATTGCATCTGAAAGTAGAAACTCGCCCGATTACAACGGTATGCGTACTTTTCCCCTGGTCCGTTCTAGTTATTCGTTTCGAGCATCAGAACTGCGAAAATTTTGAGTTTCTCAAGCGTTTCTTACCTCCAAACTGCCATATCTCGCGAACGGATTGACCAATCCGCAAAATTTCTGTTGCATCTGAAAGTAGAAACTCGCCCGATTACAACGGTATGGGTACTTTTCCCCTAGACCGTCCTAGTTATGCTTGTCGAGCATCAGAACTGCGAAAATTTTGAGTTTCTCAAGCGTTTCTTACCTACAAACTGCCATATCTCGCGAACGGATTGACCAATCCGCAAAATTTCTGTTGCATCTGAAAGTAGAAACACGCCCGATTACAACGGTATGCGTACTTTTCCCCTGGTCCGTTCTAGTTATTCGTTTCGAGCATCAGAACTGCGAAAATTTTGAGTTTCTCAAGCGTTTCTTACCTCCAAACTGCCATATCTCGCGAACGGATTGACCAATCCGCAAAATTTCTGTTGCATCTGAAAGTAGAAACTCGCCCGATTACAACGGTATGCGTACTTTTCCCCTAGGCCGTTCTAGTTATTCGTTTCGAGCATCAGAACTGCGAAAATGTTGAGTTTCTCAAGCGTTTCTTACCAACAAACTGCCATATCTCGCCAACGGATTGACAAATCCGCAAAATTTCTGTTGCATCTGAAAGTAGAAACTCGCCCGATTACAACGGTATGCGTACTTTTCCCCTAGACCGTTCTAGTTATGCTTGTCGAGCATCAGAACTGCGAAAATTTTGAGTTTCTCAAGCGTTTCTTACCTACAAACTACCATATCTCGCGAACGGATTGACCAATCCGCAAAATTTCTGTTGCATCTGAAAGTAGAAACTGGCCCGATTACAACGGTATGCGTTCTTTTCCCCTAGTCCGTTCTAGTTATTCGTTTCGAGCATCAAAACTGCGAAAATTTTGAGTTCCTCAAGCCTTTCTTACCTACAAACTGCCATATCTCGCGAACGGATTGACCAATCCGCAAAGTTTCTGTTGCATCTGAAAGTAGAAACTCGCCCGATTACAACGGTATGCGTACTTTTCCCCTAGCCCGTTCTAGTTATTCGTTTCGAGCTTCAGAACTGCGAAAATGTTGAGTTTCTCAAGCGTTTCTTACCTACAAACTGCCATATCTCGCGAACGGATTGACCAATCCGCAAAATTTCTGTTGCATCTGAAAGTAGAAACTCGCCCGATTACAACGGTATGCGTACTTTTCCCCTAGGCCGCTCTATTTATTCGTTGCGAGCATCAGTACTGCGAAAATTTTGAGTTTCTCAAGCGTTTCTTACCTCCAAACTGCCATATCTCGCGAACGGATTGACCAATCCGCAAAGTTTCTGTTGCATCTGAAAGTAGAAACTCGCCCGATTACAACGGTATGCGTACTTTTCCCCTAGACCGTTCTAGTTATGCTTGTCGAGCATCAGAACTGCGAAAATTTTGAGTTTCTCAAGCGTTTCTTACCTACAAACTGCCATATCTCGCCAACGGATTGACCAATCCGCAAAATTTCTGTTGCATCTGAAAGTAGAAACTCGCCCGATTACAACGGTATGCGTACTTTTCCCCTGGTCCGTTCTAGTTATTCGTTTCGAGCATCAGAACTGCGAAAATTTTGAGTTTCTCAAGCGTTTCTTACCTCCAAACTGCCATATCTCGCGAACGGATTGACCAATCCGCAAAATTTCTGTTGCATCTGAAAGTAGAAACTCGCCCGATTACAACGGTATGCGTACTTTTCCCCTAGGCCGTTCTAGTTATTCGTTTCGAGCATCAGAACTGCGAAAATGTTGAGTTTCTCAAGCGTTTCTTACCAACAAACTGCCATATCTCGCCAACGGATTGACAAATCCGCAAAATTTCTGTTGCATCTGAAAGTAGAAACTCGCCCGATTACAACGGTATGCGTACTTTTCCCCTAGACCGTTCTAGTTATGCTTGTCGAGCATCAGAACTGCGAAAATTTTGAGTTTCTCAAGCGTTTCTTACCTACAAACTACCATATCTCGCGAACGGATTGACCAATCCGCAAAATTTCTGTTGCATCTGAAAGTAGAAACTGGCCCGATTACAACGGTATGCGTTCTTTTCCCCTAGTCCGTTCTAGTTATTCGTTTCGAGCATCAAAACTGCGAAAATTTTGAGTTCCTCAAGCCTTTCTTACCTACAAACTGCCATATCTCGCGAACGGATTGACCAATCCGCAAAGTTTCTGTTGCATCTGAAAGTAGAAACTCGCCCGATTACAACGGTATGCGTACTTTTCCCCTAGCCCGTTCTAGTTATTCGTTTCGAGCTTCAGAACTGCGAAAATGTTGAGTTTCTCAAGCGTTTCTTACCTACAAACTGCCATATCTCGCGAACGGATTGACCAATCCGCAAAATTTCTGTTGCATCTGAAAGTAGAAACTCGCCCGATTACAACGGTATGCGTACTTTTCCCCTAGGCCGCTCTATTTATTCGTTGCGAGCATCAGTACTGCGAAAATTTTGAGTTTCTCAAGCGTTTCTTACCTCCAAACTGCCATATCTCGCGAACGGATTGACCAATCCGCAAAGTTTCTGTTGCATCTGAAAGTAGAAACTCGCCCGATTACAACGGTATGCGTACTTTTCCCCTAGGCCGTTGTAGTTATTCGTTTCGAGCATCAGAACTGCGAAAATTTTGAGTTTCTCAAGCGTTTCTTACCTACAAACTGCCATATCTCGCCAACGGATTGACCAATCCGCAAAATTTCTGTTGCATCTGAAAGTAGAAACTCGCCCGATTACAACGGTATGCGTACTTTTCCCCTAGGCCGCTCTATTTATTCGTTGCGAGCATCAGTACTGCGAAAATTTTGAGTTTCTCAAGCGTTTCTTACCTCCAAACTGCCATATCTCGCGAACGGATTGACCAATCCGCAAAGTTTCTGTTGCATCTGAAAGTAGAAACTCGCCCGATTACAACGGTATGCGTACTTTTCCCCTAGGCCGTTGTAGTTATTCGTTTCGAGCATGAGAACTGCGAAAATTTTTGGTTTCTCAAGCGTTGCTTACCTCCAAACTGCCATATCTCGCCAACGGATTGACCAATCCGCAAAATTTCTGTTGCATCTGAAAGTAGAAACTCGCCCGATTACAACGGTATGCGTACTTTCCCCTAGACCGTTCTAGTTATGCTTGTCGAGCATCAGAACTGCGAAAATTTTGAGTTTCTCAAGCGTTTCTTACCTACAAACTACCATATCGCGCGAACGGATTGACCAATCCGCAAAATTTCTGTTGCATCTGAAAGTAGAAACTTGCCCGATTACAACGGTATGCGTTCTTTTCCCCTAGTCCGTTCAAGTTATTCGTTTCGAGCATCAGAACTGCGAAAATTTTGAGTTTCTCAAGCGTTTCTTACCTCCAAACTGCTATATCTCGCGAACGGATTGACCAATCCGCAAAGTTTCTGTTGCATCTGAAAGTAGAAACTCGCCCGATTACAACGGTATGCGTACTTTCCCCTAGACCGTTCTAGTTATGCTTGTCGAGCATCAGAACTGCGAAAATTTTGAGTTTCTCAAGCGTTTCTTACCTACAAACTGCCATATCTCGCGAACGGATTGACCAATCCGCAAAATTTCTGTTGCATCTGAAAGTAGAAACTCGCCCGATTACAACGGTATGCGTACTTTTCCCCTAGGCCGTTCTAGTTATTCGTTTCGAGCATCAGAACTGCGAAAATGTTGAGTTTCTCAAGCGTTTCTTACCTACAAACTGCCATATCTCGCCAACGGATTGACCAATCCGCAAAATTTCTATTGCATCTGAAAGTAGAAACTCGCCCGATTACAACGGTATGCGTACTTTTCCCCTGGTCCGTTCTAGTTATTCGTTTCGAGCATCAGAACTGCGAAAATTTTGAGTTTCTCAAGCGTTTCTTACCTCCAAACTGCCATATCTCGCGAACGGATTGACCAATCCGCAAAATTTCTGTTGCATCTGAAAGTAGAAACTCGCCCGATTACAACGGTATGGGTACTTTTCCCCTAGACCGTCCTAGTTATGCTTGTCGAGCATCAGAACTGCGAAAATTTTGAGTTTCTCAAGCGTTTCTTACCTACAAACTGCCATATCTCGCGAACGGATTGACCAATCCGCAAAATTTCTGTTGCATCTGAAAGTAGAAACACGCCCGATTACAACGGTATGCGTACTTTTCCCCTGGTCCGTTCTAGTTATTCGTTTCGAGCATCAGAACTGCGAAAATTTTGAGTTTCTCAAGCGTTTCTTACCTCCAAACTGCCATATCTCGCGAACGGATTGACCAATCCGCAAAATTTCTGTTGCATCTGAAAGTAGAAACTCGCCCGATTACAACGGTATGCGTACTTTTCCCCTAGGCCGTTCTAGTTATTCGTTTCGAGCATCAGAACTGCGAAAATGTTGAGTTTCTCAAGCGTTTCTTACCAACAAACTGCCATATCTCGCCAACGGATTGACAAATCCGCAAAATTTCTGTTGCATCTGAAAGTAGAAACTCGCCCGATTACAACGGTATGCGTACTTTTCCCCTAGACCGTTCTAGTTATGCTTGTCGAGCATCAGAACTGCGAAAATTTTGAGTTTCTCAAGCGTTTCTTACCTACAAACTACCATATCTCGCGAACGGATTGACCAATCCGCAAAATTTCTGTTGCATCTGAAAGTAGAAACTGGCCCGATTACAACGGTATGCGTTCTTTTCCCCTAGTCCGTTCTAGTTATTCGTTTCGAGCATCAAAACTGCGAAAATTTTGAGTTCCTCAAGCCTTTCTTACCTACAAACTGCCATATCTCGCGAACGGATTGACCAATCCGCAAAGTTTCTGTTGCATCTGAAAGTAGAAACTCGCCCGATTACAACGGTATGCGTACTTTTCCCCTAGCCCGTTCTAGTTATTCGTTTCGAGCTTCAGAACTGCGAAAATGTTGAGTTTCTCAAGCGTTTCTTACCTACAAACTGCCATATCTCGCGAACGGATTGACCAATCCGCAAAATTTCTGTTGCATCTGAAAGTAGAAACTCGCCCGATTACAACGGTATGCGTACTTTTCCCCTAGGCCGCTCTATTTATTCGTTGCGAGCATCAGTACTGCGAAAATTTTGAGTTTCTCAAGCGTTTCTTACCTCCAAACTGCCATATCTCGCGAACGGATTGACCAATCCGCAAAGTTTCTGTTGCATCTGAAAGTAGAAACTCGCCCGATTACAACGGTATGCGTACTTTTCCCCTAGACCGTTCTAGTTATGCTTGTCGAGCATCAGAACTGCGAAAATTTTGAGTTTCTCAAGCGTTTCTTACCTACAAACTGCCATATCTCGCCAACGGATTGACCAATCCGCAAAATTTCTGTTGCATCTGAAAGTAGAAACTCGCCCGATTACAACGGTATGCGTACTTTTCCCCTGGTCCGTTCTAGTTATTCGTTTCGAGCATCAGAACTGCGAAAATTTTGAGTTTCTCAAGCGTTTCTTACCTCCAAACTGCCATATCTCGCGAACGGATTGACCAATCCGCAAAATTTCTGTTGCATCTGAAAGTAGAAACTCGCCCGATTACAACGGTATGCGTACTTTTCCCCTAGGCCGTTCTAGTTATTCGTTTCGAGCATCAGAACTGCGAAAATGTTGAGTTTCTCAAGCGTTTCTTACCAACAAACTGCCATATCTCGCCAACGGATTGACAAATCCGCAAAATTTCTGTTGCATCTGAAAGTAGAAACTCGCCCGATTACAACGGTATGCGTACTTTTCCCCTAGACCGTTCTAGTTATGCTTGTCGAGCATCAGAACTGCGAAAATTTTGAGTTTCTCAAGCGTTTCTTACCTACAAACTACCATATCTCGCGAACGGATTGACCAATCCGCAAAATTTCTGTTGCATCTGAAAGTAGAAACTGGCCCGATTACAACGGTATGCGTTCTTTTCCCCTAGTCCGTTCTAGTTATTCGTTTCGAGCATCAAAACTGCGAAAATTTTGAGTTCCTCAAGCCTTTCTTACCTACAAACTGCCATATCTCGCGAACGGATTGACCAATCCGCAAAGTTTCTGTTGCATCTGAAAGTAGAAACTCGCCCGATTACAACGGTATGCGTACTTTTCCCCTAGCCCGTTCTAGTTATTCGTTTCGAGCTTCAGAACTGCGAAAATGTTGAGTTTCTCAAGCGTTTCTTACCTACAAACTGCCATATCTCGCGAACGGATTGACCAATCCGCAAAATTTCTGTTGCATCTGAAAGTAGAAACTCGCCCGATTACAACGGTATGCGTACTTTTCCCCTAGGCCGCTCTATTTATTCGTTGCGAGCATCAGTACTGCGAAAATTTTGAGTTTCTCAAGCGTTTCTTACCTCCAAACTGCCATATCTCGCGAACGGATTGACCAATCCGCAAAGTTTCTGTTGCATCTGAAAGTAGAAACTCGCCCGATTACAACGGTATGCGTACTTTTCCCCTAGACCGTTCTAGTTATGCTTGTCGAGCATCAGAACTGCGAAAATTTTGAGTTTCTCAAGCGTTTCTTACCTACAAACTGCCATATCTCGCCAACGGATTGACCAATCCGCAAAATTTCTGTTGCATCTGAAAGTAGAAACTCGCCCGATTACAACGGTATGCGTACTTTTCCCCTGGTCCGTTCTAGTTATTCGTTTCGAGCATCAGAACTGCGAAAATTTTGAGTTTCTCAAGCGTTTCTTACCTCCAAACTGCCATATCTCGCGAACGGATTGACCAATCCGCAAAATTTCTGTTGCATCTGAAAGTAGAAACTCGCCCGATTACAACGGTATGGGTACTTTTCCCCTAGACCGTCCTAGTTATGCTTGTCGAGCATCAGAACTGCGAAAATTTTGAGTTTGTCAAGCGTTTCTTACCTACAAACTGCCATATCTCGCGAACGGATTGACCAATCCGCAAAATTTCTGTTGCATCTGAAAGTAGAAACTCGCCCGATTACAACGGTATGCGTACTTTTCCCCTGGTCCGTTCTAGTTATTCGTTTCGAGCATCAGAACTGCGAAAATTTTGAGTTTCTCAAGCGTTTCATACCTCCAAACTGCCATATCTCGCGAACGGATTGACCAATCCGCAAAATTTCTGTTGCATCTGAAAGTAGAAACTCGCCCGATTACAACGGTATGCGTACTTTTCCCCTAGGCCGTTCTAGTTATTCGTTTCGAGCATCAGAACTGCGAAAATGTTGAGTTTCTCAAGCGTTTCTTACCTACAAACTGCCATATCTGGCCAACGGATTGACCAATCCGCAAAATTTCTGTTGCATCTGAAAGTAGAAACTCGCCCGATTATAACGGTATGCGTACTTTTCCCCTAGCCCGTTCTAGTTATTCGTTTCGAGCATCAGAACTGCGAAAATGTTGAGTTTCTCAAGCGTTTCTTACCTACAAACTACCATATCTCGCGAACGGATTGACCAATCCGCAAAATTTCTGTTGCATCTGAAAGTAGAAACTCGCCCGATTACAACGGTTAGCGTTCTTTTCCCCTAGTCCGTTCTAGTTATTCGTTTCGAGCATCAGAACTGCGAAAATTTTGAGTTTCTCAAGCGTTTCTTACCTCCAAACTGCCATATCTCGCGAACGGATTGACCAATCCGCAAAGTTTCTGTTGCATCTGAAAGTAGAAACTCGCCCGATTACAACGGTATGCGTACTTTTCCCCTAGCCCGTTCTAGTTATTCGTTTCGAGCATCAGAACTGCGAAAATGTTGAGTTTCTCAAGCGTTTCTTACCTACAAACTGCCATATCTCGCCAACGGATTGACAAATCCGCAAAATTTCTGTTGCATCTGAAAGTAGAAACTCGCCCGATGACAACGGTATGCGTACTTTTCCCCTAGACCGTTCTAGTTATGCTTGTCGAGCATCAGAACTGCGAAAATTTTGAGTTTCTCAAGCGTTTCTTACCTACAAAGTACCATATCTCGCGAACGGATTGACCAATCCGCAAAATTTCTGTTACATCTGAAAGTAGAAACTCGCCCGATTACAACGGTATGCGTTCTTTTCCCCTAGTCCGTTCTAGTTATTCGTTTCGAGCATCAGAACTGCGAAAATTTTGAGTTTCTCAAGCGTTTCTTACCTCCAAACTGCCATATCTCGCGAACGGATTGACCAATCTGCAAAGTTTCTGTTGCATCTGAAAGTAGAAACTCGCCCGATTACAACGGTATGCGTACTTTTCCCCTAGGCCGTTCTAGTTATTCGTTTCGAGCATCAGAACTGCGAAAATGTTGAGTTTCTCAAGCGTTTCTTACCTACAAACTGCCATATCTCGCGAACGGATTGACCAATCCGCAAAATTTCTGTTGCATCTGAAAGTAGAAACTCGCCCGATTATAACGGTATGCGTACTTTTCCCCTAGACCGTTCTAGTTATGCTTGTCGAGCATCAGAACTGCGAAAATTTTGAGTTTCTCAAGCGTTTCTTACCTACAAACTACCATATCTCGCGAACGGATTGACCAATCCGCAAAATTTCTGTTGCATCTGAAAGTAGAAACTCGCCCGATTACAACGGTATGCGTTCTTTTCCCCTAGTCCGTTCTAGTTATTCGTTTCGAGCATCAGAACTGCGAAAATTTTGAGTTTCTCAAGCGTTTCTTACCTCCAAACTGCCATATCTCGCGAACGGATTGACCAATCCGCAAAGTTTCTGTTGCATCTGAAAGTAGAAACTCGCCCGATTACAACTGTATGCGTACTTTTCCCCTAGCCCGTTCTAGTTATTCGTTTCGAGCATCAGAACTGCGAAAATTTTGAGTTTCTCAAGCGTTTCTTACCTCCAAACTGCCATATCTCGCGAACGGATTGACCAATCCGCAAAATTTCTGTTGCATCTGAAAGTAGAAACTCGCCCGATTACAACGGTATGCGTACTTTTCCCCTAGGCCGTTCTAGTTTATCGTTTCGAGCATCAGAACTGCGAAAATGTTGAGTTTCTCAAGCGTTTCTTACCTACAAACTGCCATATCTCGCCAACGGATTGACAAATCCGCAAAATTTCTGTTGCATCTGAAAGTAGAAACTCGCCCGATTACAACGGTATGCGTACTTTTCCCCTAGACCGTTCTAGTTATGCTTGTCGAGCATCAGAACTGCGAAAATTTTGAGTTTCTCAAGCGTTTCTTACCTACAAACTACCATATCTCGCGAACGGATTGACCAATCCGCAAAATTTCTGTTGCATCTGAAAGTAGAAACTGGCCCGATTACAACGGTATGCGTACTTTTCCCCTAGCCCGTTCTAGTTATTCGTTTCGAGCATCAGAACTGCGAAAATGTTGAGTTTCTCAAGCGTTTCTTACCTACAAACTGCCATATCTCGCGAACGGATTGACCAATCCGCAAAATTTCTGTTGCATCTGAAAGTAGAAACTCGCCCGATTACAACGGTATGCGTACTTTTCCCCTAGACCGTTCTAGTTATGCTTGTCGAGCATCAGAACTGCGAAAATTTTGTGTTTCTCAAGCGTTTCTTACCTACAAACTGCCATATCTCGCGAATGGATTGAACAATCCGCAAAATTTCTGTTGCATCTGAAAGTAGAAACTCGCCCGATTACAACGGTATGCGTACTTTTCCCCTAGACCGTTCTAGTTATGCTTGTCGAGCATCAGAACTGCGAAAATTTTGTGTTTCTCAAGCGTTTCTTACCTACAAACTGCCATATCTCGCGAACGGATTGAACAATCCGCAAAATTTCTGATGCATCTGAAAGTAGAAACTCGCCCGATTACAACGGTATGCGTACTTTTCCCCTAGGCCGCTCTATGTATTCGTTTCGAGCATCAGAACTGCGAAAATTTTGAGTTTCTCAAGCGTTTCTTACCTCCAAACTGCCATATCTCGCGAACGGATTGACCAATCCGCAAAGTTTCTGTTGCATCTGAAAGTAGAAACTCGCCCGATTACAACGGTATGCGTACTTTTCCCCTAGCCCGTTCTAGTTATTCGTTTCGAGCATCAGAACTGCGAAAATGTTGAGTTTCTCAAGCGTTTCTTACCTCCAAACTGCCATATCTCGCGAACGGATTGACGAATCCGCAAAATTTCTGTTGCATCTGAAAGTAGAAACTCGCCCGATTACAACGGTATGCGTACTCTTCCCCTAGCCCGTTCTAGTTATTCGTTTCGAGCATCAGAACTGCGAAAATTTTGAGTTTCTCAAGCGTTTCTTACCTCCAAACTGCCATATCTCGCGAACGGATTGACCAATCCGCAAAGTTTCTGTTGCATCTGAAAGTAGAAACCGCCCGATTACAACGGTATGCGTACTTTTCCCCTGGTCCGTTCTAGTTATTCGTTTCGAGCATCAGAACTGCGAAAATTTTGAGTTTCTCAAGCGTTTCTTACCTCCAAACTGCCATATCTCGCGAACGGATTGACCAATCCGCAAAGTTTCTGTTGCATCTGAAAGTAGAAACTCGCCCGATTACAACTGTATGCGTACTTTTCCCCTAGCCCGTTCTAGTTATTCGTTTCGAGCATCAGAACTGCGAAAATGTTGAGTTTCTCAAGCGATTCTTACCTACAAACTGCCATATCTCGCGAACGGATTGACCAATCCGCAAAATTTCTGTTGCATCTGAAAGTAGAATCTCGCCCGATTACAAAGGTATGCGTACTTTTCCCCTGGTCCGTTCTAGTTATTCGTTTCGAGCATCAGAACTGCGAAAATTTTGAGTTTCTCAAGCGTTTCTTACCTCCAAACTGCCATATCTCGCGAACGGATTGACCAATCCGCAAAATTTCTGTTGCATCTGAAAGTAGAAACTCGCCCGATTACAACGGTATGCGTACTTTTCCCCTAGGCCGTTCTAGTTTATCGTTTCGAGCATCAGAACTGCGAAAATGTTGAGTTTCTCAAGCGTTTCTTACCTACAAACTGCCATATCTCGCCAACGGATTGACAAATCCGCAAAATTTCTGTTGCATCTGAAAGTAGAAACTCGCCCGATTACAACGGTATGCGTACTTTTCCCCTAGACCGTTCTAGTTATGCTTGTCGAGCATCAGAACTGCGAAAATTTTGAGTTTCTCAAGCGTTTCTTACCTACAAACTACCATATCTCGCGAACGGATTGACCAATCCGCAAAATTTCTGTTGCATCTGAAAGTAGAAACTGGCCCGATTACAACGGTATGCGTACTTTTCCCCTAGCCCGTTCTAGTTATTCGTTTCGAGCATCAGAACTGCGAAAATGTTGAGTTTCTCAAGCGTTTCTTACCTACAAACTGCCATATCTCGCGAACGGATTGACCAATCCGCAAAATTTCTGTTGCATCTGAAAGTAGAAACTCGCCCGATTACAACGGTATGCGTACTTTTCCCCTAGACCGTTCTAGTTATGCTTGTCGAGCATCAGAACTGCGAAAATTTTGTGTTTCTCAAGCGTTTCTTACCTACAAACTGCCATATCTCGCGAATGGATTGAACAATCCGCAAAATTTCTGTTGCATCTGAAAGTAGAAACTCGCCCGATTACAACGGTATGCGTACTTTTCCCCTAGACCGTTCTAGTTATGCTTGTCGAGCATCAGAACTGCGAAAATTTTGTGTTTCTCAAGCGTTTCTTACCTACAAACTGCCATATCTCGCGAACGGATTGAACAATCCGCAAAATTTCTGATGCATCTGAAAGTAGAAACTCGCCCGATTACAACGGTATGCGTACTTTTCCCCTAGGCCGCTCTATTTATTCGTTTCGAGCATCAGAACTGCGAAAATTTTGAGTTTCTCAAGCGTTTCTTACCTCCAAACTGCCATATCTCGCGAACGGATTGACCAATCCGCAAAGTTTCTGTTGCATCTGAAAGTAGAAACTCGCCCTATTACAACGGTATGCGTACTTTTCCCCTAGCCCGTTCTAGTTATTCGTTTCGAGCATCAGAACTGCGAAAATGTTGAGTTTCTCAAGCGTTTCTTACCTCCAAACTGCCATATCTCGCGAACGGATTGACGAATCCGCAAAATTTCTGTTGCATCTGAAAGTAGAAACTCGCCCGATTACAACGGTATGCGTACTCTTCCCCTAGCCCGTTCTAGTTATTCGTTTCGAGCATCAGAACTGCGAAAATGTTGAGTTTCTCAAGCGTTTCTTACCTACAAACTGCCATATCTCGCGAACGGATTGACCAATCCGCAAAATTTCTGTTGCATCTGAAAGTAGAAACTCGCCCGATTACAACGGTATGCGTACTTTTCCCCTAGACCGTTCTAGTTATGCTTGTCGAGCATCAGAACTGCGAAACTTTTGAGTTTCTCAAGCGTTTCTTACCTACAAACTACCATATCTCGCGAACGGATTGACCAATCCGCAAAATTTCTGTTGCATCTGAAAGTAGAAACTGGCCCGATTACAACGGTATGCGTTCTTTTCCCCTAGTCCGTTCTAGTTATTCGTTTCGAGCATCAGAACTGCGAAAATTTTGAGTTTCTCAAGCGTTTCTTACCTCCAAACTGCCATATCTCGCGAACGGATTGACCAATCCGCAAAGTTTCTGTTGCATCTGAAAGTAGAAACTCGCCCGATTACAACGGTATGCGTACTTTTCCCCTAGCCCGTTCTAGTTATTCGTTTCGAGCATCAGAACTGCGAAAATGTTGAGTTTCTCAAGCGTTTCTTACCTACAAACTGCCATATCTCGCGAACGGATTCACCAATCCGCAAAATTTCTGTTGCATCTGAAAGTAGAAACTCGCCCGATTACAACGGTATGCGTACTTTTCCCCTAGACCGTTCTAGTTATGCTTGTCGAGCATCAGAACTGCGAAAATTTTGTGTTTCTCAAGCGTTTCTTACCTACAAACTGCCATATCTCGCGAACGGATTGAACAATCCGCAAAACTTCTGTTGCATCTGAAAGTAGAAACTCGCCCGATTACAACGGTATGCGTACTTTTCCCCTAGACCGTTCTAGTTATGCTTGTCGAGCATCAGAACTGCGAAAATTTTGTGTTTCTCAAGCGTTTCTTACCTACAAACTGCCATATCTCGCGAACGGATTGAACAATCCGCAAAATTTCTGATGCATCTGAAAGTAGAAACTCGCCCGATTACAACGGTATGCGTACTTTTCCCCTAGGCCGCTCTATTTATTCGTTTCGAGCATCAGAACTGCGAAAATTTTGAGTTTCTCAAGCGTTTCTTACCTCCAAACTGCCATATCTCGCGAACGGATTGACCAATCCGCAAAGTTTCTGTTGCATCTGAAAGTAGAAACTCGCCCGATTACAACGGTATGCGTACTTTTCCCCTAGCCCGTTCTAGTTATTCGTTTCGAGCATCAGAACTGCCAAAATGTTGAGTTTCTCAAGCGTTTCTTACCTCCAAACTGCCATATCTCGCGAACGGATTGACGAATCCGCAAAATTTCTGTTGCATCTGAAAGTAGAAACTCGCCCGATTACAACGGTATGCGTACTTTTCCCCTAGACCGTTCTAGTTATGCTTGTCGAGCATCAGAACTGCGAAAATTTTGAGTTTCTCAAGCGTTTCTTACCTACAAACTACCATATCTCGCGAACGGATTGACCAATCCGCAAAATTTCTGTTGCATCTGAAAGTAGAAACTCGCCCGATTACAACGGTATGCGTTCTTTTCCCCTAGTCCGTTCTAATTATTCGTTTCGAGCATCAGAACTGCGAAAATTTTGAGTTTCTCAAGCGTTTCTTACCTCCAAACTGCCATATCTCGCGAACGGATTGACCAATCCGCAAAGTTTCTGTTGCATCTGAAAGTAGAAACTCGCCCGATTACAACGGTATGCGTACTTTTCCCCTAGCCCGTTCTAGTTATTCGTTTCGAGCATCAGAACTGCGAAAATGTTGAGTTTCTCAAGCGTTTCTTACCTACAAACTGCCATATCTCGCGAACGGATTGACCAATCCGCAAAATTTCTGTTGCATCTGAAAGTAGAAACTCGCCCGATTACAACGGTATGCGTACTTTTCCCCTAGACCGTTCTAGTTATGCTTGTCGAGCATCAGAACTGCGAAAATTTTGTGTTTCTCAAGCGTATCTTACCTACAAACTGCCATATCTCGCGAACGGATTGAACAATCCGCAAAATTTCTGTTGCATCTGAAAGTAGAAACTCGCCCGATTACAACGGTATGCGTACTTTTCCCCTAGACCGTTCTATTTATGCTTGTCGAGCATCAGAACTGCGAAAATTTTGTGTTTCTCAAGCGTTTCTTACCTACAAACTGCCATATCTCGCGAACGGATTGAACAATCCGCAAAATTTCTGATGCATCTGAAAGTAGAAACTCGCCCGATTACAAAGGTATGCGTACTTTTCCCATAGGCCGCTCTATTTATTCGTTTCGAGCATCAGAACTGCGAAAATTTTGAGTTTCACAAGCGTTTCTTACTTCCCAACTGCCATATCTCGCGAACGGATTGACCAATCCGCAAAATTTCTATCGCATCTGAAAGTAGAAACTCGCCCGATTACAACGGTATGCATACTTTTCCCCTAGGCCGTTCTAGTTATTCGTTTCGAGCATCAGAACTGCGAAAATGTTGAGTTTCTCAAGCGTTTCTTACCTACAAACTGCCATATCTCGCGAACGGATTGACCAATCCGCAAAATTTCTGTTGCATCTGAAAGTAGAAACTCGCCCGATTACAACGCTATGCGTACTTTTCCCCTAGACCGTCCTAGTTATGCTTGTCGAGCATCAGAACTGCGGAAATTTTGAGTTTCTCAAGCGTTTCTTACCTCCAAACTGCCATATCTCGCTAACGGTTTGACCAATCCGCAAAATTTCTGTTGCATCTGAAAGTAGAAACTCGCCCGATTACAACGGTATGCGTACTTTTCCCCTTGTCCGTTCTAGTTATTCGTTTCGAGCATCAGAACTGCGAAAATGTTGAGTTTCTCAAGCGTTTCTTACCTACAAACTGCCATATCTCGCCAACGGATTGACCAATCCGCAAAATTTCTGTTGCATCTGAAAGTAGAAACTCGCCCGATTACAACGGTATGGGTACTTTTCCCCTAGACCGTCCTAGTTATGCTTGTCGAGCATCAGAACTGCGAAAATTTTGAGTTTCTCAAGCGTTTCTTACCTACAAACTGCCATATCTCGCGAACGGATTGACCAATCCGCAAAATTTCTGTTGCATCTGAAAGTAGAAACTCGCCCGATTACAACGGTATGCGTACTTTTCCCCTGGTCCGTTCTAGTTATTCGTTTCGAGCATCAGAACTGCGAAAATTTTGAGTTTCTCAAGCGTTTCTTACCTCCAAACTGCCATATCTCGCGAACGGATTGACCAATCCGCAAAATTTCTGTTGCATCTGAAAGTAGAAACTCGCCCGATTACAACGGTATGCGTACTTTTCCCCTAGGCCGTTTTAGTTATTCGTTTCGAGCATCAGAACTGCGAAAATGTTGAGTTTCTCAAGCGTTTCTTACCTACAAACTGCCATATCTCGCCAACGGATTGACCAATCCGCAAAATTTCTGTTGCATCTGAAAGTAGAAACTCGCCCGATTACAACGGTATGCGTACTTTTCCCCTAGACCGTTCTAGTTATGCTTGTCGAGCATCAGAACTGCGAAAATTTTGAGTTTCTCAAGCGTTTCTTACCTCCAAACTGCCATATCTCGCGAACGGATTGACCAATCCGCAAAGTTTCTGTTGCATCTGAAAGTAGAAACTCGCCCGATTACAACGGTATGCGTACTTTTCCCCTAGCCCGTTCTAGTTATTCGTTTCGAGCATCAGAACTGCGAAAATGTTGAGTTTCTCAAGCGTTTCTTACCTCCAAACTGCCATACCTCGCGAACCGATTGACCAATCCGCAAAATTTCTGTTGCATCTGAAAGTAGAAACTCGCCCGATTACAACGGTATGCGTACTTTTCCCCTAGGCCGTTCTAGTTATTCGTTTCGAGCATCAGAACTGCGAAAATGTTGAGTTTCTCAAGCGTTTCTTACCTACAAACTACCATATCTCGCGAACGGATTGACCAATCCGCAAAATTTCTGTTGCATCTGAAAGTAGAAACTCGCCCGATTACAACGGTATGCGTTCTTTTCCCCTAGTCCGTTCTAGTTATTCGTTTCGAGCATCAGAACTGCGAAAATTTTGAGTTTCTCAAGCGTTTCTTACCTCCAAACTGCCATATCTCGCGAACGGATTGACCAATCCGCAAAGTTTCTGTTGCATCTGAAAGTAGAAACTCGCCCGATTACAACGGTATGCGTACTTTTCCCCTAGCCCGTTCTAGTTATTCGTTTCGAGCATCAGAACTGCGAAAATGTTGAGTTTCTCAAGCGTTTCTTACCTACAAACTGCCATATCTCGCGAACGAATTGACCAATCCGCAAAATTTCTGTTGCATCTGAAAGTAGAAACTCGCCCGATTACAACGGTATGCGTACTTTTCCCCTAGGCCGTTCTAGTTATTCGTTTCGAGCATCAGAACTGCGAAAATGTTGAGTTTCTCAAGCGTTTCTTACCTACAAACTGCCATATCTCGCCAACGGATTGACCAATCCGCAAAATTTCTGTTGCATCTGAAAGTAGAAACTCGCCCGATTACAACGGTATGCGTACTTTTCCCCTGGTCTGTTCTAGTTATTCGTTTCGAGCATCAGAACTGCGAAAATTTTGAGTTTCTCAAGCGTTTCTTACCTCCAAACTGCCATATCTCGCGAACGGATTGACCAATCCGCAAAATTTCTGTTGCATCTGAAAGTAGAAACTCGCCCGATTACAACGGTATGCGTACTTTTCCCCTAGGCCGTTCTAGTTATTCGTTTCGAGCATCAGAACTGCGAAAATGTTGAGTTTCTCAAGCGTTTCTTACCTACAAACAGCCATATCTCGCGAACGGATTGACCAATCCGCAAAATTTCTGTTGCATCTGAAAGTAGAAACTCGCCCGATTACAACGGTATGCGTACTTTTCCCCTAGGCCGTTCTAGTTATTCGTTTCGTGCATCAGAACTGCGAAAATGTTGAGTTTCTCAAGCGTTTCTTACCTACAAACTTCCATATCTCGCCAACGGATTGACCAATCCGCAAAATTTCTGTTGCATCTGAAAGTAGAAACTCGCCCGATTACAACGGTATGCGTACTTTTCCCCTAGACCGTTCTAGTTATGCTTGTCGAGCATCAGAACTGCGAAAATTTTGAGTTTCTCAAGCGTTTCTTACCTCCAAACTGCCATATCTCGCGAACGGATTGACCAATCCGCAAAGTTTCTGTTGCATCTGAAAGTAGAAACTCGCCCGATTACAACGGTATGCGTACTTTTCCCCTAGCCCGTTCTAGTTATTCGTTTCGAGCATCAGAACTGCGAAAATGTTGAGTTTCTCAAGCGTTCTTACCTCCAAACTGCCATATCTCGCGAACCGATTGACCAATCCGCAAAATTTCTGTTGCATCTGAAAGTAGAAACTCGCCCGATTACAACGGTATGCGTACTTTTCCCCTAGGCCGTTCTAGTTATTCGTTTCGAGCATCAGAACTGCGAAAATGTTGAGTTTCTCAAGCGTTTCTTACCTACAAACTACCATATCTCGCGAACGGATTGACCAATCCGCAAAATTTCTGTTGCATCTGAAAGTAGAAACTCGCCCGATTACAACGGTATGCGTACTTTTCCCCTAGACCGTTCTTGTTATGCTTGTCGAGCATCAGAACTGCGAAAATTTTGAGTTTCTCAAGCGTTTCTTACCTCCAAACTGCCATATCTCGCGAACGGATTGACCAATCCGCAAAGTTTCTGTTGCATCTGAAAGTAGAAACTCGCCCGATTACAACGGTATGCGTACTTTTCCCCTAGCCCGTTCTAGTTATTCGTTTCGAGCATCAGAACTGCGAAAATGTTGAGTTTCTCAAGCGTTTCTTACCTCCAAACTGCCATATCTCGCGAACCGATTGACCAATCCGCAAAATTTCTGTTGCATCTGAAAGTAGAAACTCGCCCGATTACAACGGTATGCGTACTTTTCCCCTAGGCCGTTCTAGTTATTCGTTTCGAGCATCAGAACTGCGAAAATGTTGAGTTTCTCAAGCGTTTCTTACCTACAAACTACCATATCTCGCGAACGGATTGACCAATCCGCAAAATTTCTGTTGCATCTGAAAGTAGAAACTCGCCCGATTACAACGGTATGCGTTCTTTTCCCCTAGTCCGTTCTAGTTATTCGTTTCGAGCATCAGAACTGCGAAAATTTTGAGTTTCTCAAGCGTTTCTTACCTCCAAACTGCCATATCTCGCGAACGGATTGACCAATCCGCAAAGTTTCTGTTGCATCTGAAAGTAGAAACTCGCCCGATTACAACGGTATGCGTACTTTTCCCCTAGCCCGTTCTAGTTATTCGTTTCGAGCATCAGAACTGCGAAAATGTTGAGTTTCTCAAGCGTTTCTTACCTACAAACTGCCATATCTCGCGAACGAATTGACCAATCCGCAAAATTTCTGTTGCATCCGAAAGTAGAAACTCGCCCGATTACAACGGTATGCGTACTTTTCCCCTAGGCCGTTCTAGTTATTCGTTTCGAGCATCAGAACTGCGAAAATGTTGAGTTTCTCAAGCGTTTCTTACCTACAAACTGCCATATCTCGCCAACGGATTGACCAATCCGCAAAATTTCTGTTGCATCTGAAAGTAGAAACTCGCCCGATTACAACGGTATGCGTACTTTTCCCCTGGTCTGTTCTAGTTATTCGTTTCGAGCATCAGAACTGCGAAAATTTTGAGTTTCTCAAGCGTTTCTTACCTCCAAACTGCCATATCTCGCGAACGGATTGACCAATCCGCAAAATTTCTGTTGCATCTGAAAGTAGAAACTCGCCCGATTACAACGGTATGCGTACTTTTCCCCTAGGCCGTTCTAGTTATTCGTTTCGAGCATCAGAACTGCGAAAATGTTGAGTTTCTCAAGCGTTTCTTACCTACAAACTGCCATATCTCGCCAACGGATTGACCAATCCGCAAAATTTCTGTTGCATCTGAAAGTAGAAACTCGCCCGATTACAACGGTATGCGTACTTTTCCCCTAGACCGTTCTAGTTATGCTTGTCGAGCATCAGAACTGCGAAAATTTTGAGTTTCTCAAGCGTTTCTTACCTACAAACTACCATATCTCGCGAACGGATTGACCAATCCGCAAAATTTCTGTTGCATCTGAAAGTAGAAACTCGCCCGATTACAACGGTATGCGTACTTTTCCCCTAGACCGTTCTAGTTATGCTTGTCGAGCATCAGAACTGCGAAAATTTTGTGTTTCTCAAGCGTTTCTTACCTACAAACTGCCATATCTCGCGAACGGATTGAACAATCCGCAAAATTTCTGTTGCATCTGAAAGTAGAAACTCGCCCGATTACAACGGTATGCGTACTTTTCCCCTAGACCGTTCTAGTTATGCTTGTCGAGCATCAGAACTGCGAAAATTTTGTGTTTCTCAAGCGTTTCTTACCTACAAACTGCCATATCTCGCGAACGGATTGAACAATCCGCAAAATTTCTGTTGCATCTGAAAGTAGAAACTCGCCCGATTACAACGGTATGCGTACTTTTCCCCTAGACCGTTCTAGTTATGCTTGTCGAGCATCAGAACTGCGAAAATTTTGTGTTTCTCAAGCGTTTCTTACCTACAAACTGCCATATCTCGCGAACGGATTGAACAATCCGCAAAATTTCTGATGCATCTGAAAGTAGAAACTCGCCCGATTACAACGGTATGCGTACTTTTCCCCTAGGCCGCTCTATTTATTCGTTTCGAGCATCAGAACTGCGAAAATTTTGAGTTTCTCAAGTGTTTCTTACCTCCAAACTGCCATATCTCGCGAACGGATTGACCAATCCGCAAAGTTTCTGTTGCATCTGAAAGTAGAAACTCGCCCGATTACAACGGTATGCGTACTTTTCCCCTAGGACGTTCTAGTTATTCGTTTCGAGCATCAGAACTGCGAAAATGTTGAGTTTCTCAAGCGTTTCTTACCTACAAACTGCCATATCTCGCCAACGGATTGACAAATCCGCAAAATTTCTGTTGCATCTGAAAGTAGAAACTCGCCCGATTACAACGGTATGCGTACTTTTCCCCTAGACCGTTCTAGTTATGCTTGTCGAGCATCAGAACTGCGAAAATTTTGAGTTTCTCAAGCGTTTCTTACCTACAAACTACCATATCTCGCGAACGGATTGACCAATCTGCAAAATTTCTGTTGCATCTGAAAGTAGAAACTCGCCCGATTACAACGGTATGCGTTCTTTTCCCCTAGTCCGTTCTAGTTATTCGTTTCGAGCATCAGAACTGCGAAAATTTTGAGTTTCTCAAGCGTTTCTTACCTCCAAACTGCCATATCTCGCGAACGGATTGACCAATCCGCAAAGTTTCTGTTGCATCTGAAAGTAGAAACTCGCCCGATTACAACGGTATGCGTTCTTTTCCCCTAGTCCGTTCTAGTTATTCGTTTCGAGCATCAGAACTGCGAAAATTTTGAGTTTCTCAAGCGTTTCTTACCTACAAACTACCATATCTCGCGAACGGATTGACCAATCTGCAAAATTTCTGTTGCATCTGAAAGTAGAAACTCGCCCGATTACAACGGTATGCGTTCTTTTCCCCTAGTCCGTTCTAGTTATTCGTTTCGAGCATCAGAACTGCGAAAATTTTGAGTTTCTCAAGCGTTTCTTACCTCCAAACTGCCATATCTCGCGAACGGATTGACCAATCCGCAAAGTTTCTGTTGCATCTGAAAGTAGAAACTCGCCCGATTACAAAGGTATGCGTACTTTTCCCCTGGTCCGTTCTAGTTATTCGTTTCGAGCATCAGAACAGCGAAAATTTTGAGTTTCTCAAGCGTTTCTTACATCCAAACTGCCATATCTCGCGAACGGATTGACCAATCCGCAAAATTTCTGTTGCATCTGAAAGTAGAAACTCGCCCGATTACAACGGTATGCGTACTTTTCCCCTAGCCCGTTCTAGTTATTCGTTTCGAGCATCGGAACTGCGAAAATTTTGAGTTTCTCAAGCGTTTCTTACCTCCAAACTGCCATATCTCGCGAACGGATTGACCAATCCGCAAAATTTCTGTTGCATCTGAAAGTAGAAACTCGCCCGATTACAACGGTATGCGTACTTTTCCCCTAGGCCGTTCTAGTTATTCGTTTCGAGCATCAGAACTGCGAAAATGTTGAGTTTCTCAAGCGTTTCTTACCTACAAACTGCCATATCTCGCCAACGGATTGACAAATCCGCAAAATTTCTGTTGCATCTGAAAGTAGAAACTCGCCCGATTACAACGGTATGCGTACTTTTCCCCTAGCCCGTTCTAGTTATTCGTTTCGAGCATCAGAACTGCGAAAATGTTGTGTTTCTCAAGCGTTTCTTACGTACAAACTGCCATATCTCGCGAACGGATTGACCAATCCGCAAAATTTCTGTTGCATCTGAAAGTAGAAACTCGCCCGATTACAACGGTATGCGTACTTTTCCCCTAGACCGTTCTAGTTATGCTTGTCGAGCATCAGAACTGCGAAAATTTTGTGTTTCTCAAGCGTTTCTTACCTACAAACTGCCATATCTCGCGAACGGATTGAACAATCCGCAAAATTTCTGTTGCATCTGAAAGTAGAAACTCGCCCGATTACAACGGTATGCGTACTTTTCCCCTAGACCGTTCTAGTTATGCTTGTCGAGCATCAGAACTGCGAAAATTTTGTGTTTCTCAAGCGTTTCTTACCTACAAACTGCCATATCTCGCGAACGGATTGAACAATCCGCAAAATTTCTGTTGCATCTGAAAGTAGAAACTCGCCCGATTACAACGGTATGCGTACTTTTCCCCTAGACCGTTCTAGTTATGCTTGTCGAGCATCAGAACTGCGAAAATTTTGTGTTTCTCAAGCGTTTCTTACCTACAAACTGACATATCTCGCGAACGGATTGAACAATCCGCAAAATTTCTGATGCATCTGAAAGTAGAAACTCGCCCGATTACAACGGTATGCGTACTTTTCCCCTAGGCCGCTCTATTTATTCGTTTCGAGCATCAGAACTGCGAAAATTTTGAGTTTCTCAAGTGTTTCTTACCTCCAAACTGCCATATCTCGCGAACGGATTGACCAATCCGCAAAGTTTCTGTTGCATCTGAAAGTAGAAACTCGCCCGATTACAACGGTATGCGTACTTTTCCCCTAGGACGTTCTAGTTATTCGTTTCGAGCATCAGAACTGCGAAAATGTTGAGTTTCTCAAGCGTTTCTTACCTACAAACTGCCATATCTCGCCAACGGATTGACAAATCCGCAAAATTTCTGTTGCATCTGAAAGTAGAAACTCGCCCGATTACAACGGTATGCGTACTTTTCCCCTAGACCGTTCTAGTTATGCTTGTCGAGCATCAGAACTGCGAAAATTTTGAGTTTCTCAAGCGTTTCTTACCTACAAACTACCATATCTCGCGAACGGATTGACCAATCCGCAAAATTTCTGTTGCATCTGAAAGTAGAAACTCGCCCGATTACAACGGTATGCGTACTTTTCCCCTAGCCCGTTCTAGTTATTCGTTTCGAGCATCAGAACTGCGAAAATGTTGAGTTTCTCAAGCGTTTCTTACCTACAAACTGCCATATCTCGCCAACGGATTGACCAATCCGCAAAATTTCTGTTGCATCTGAAAGTAGAAACTCGCCCGATTACAACGGTATGCGTACTTTTCCCCTAGACCGTTCTAGTTATGCTTGTCGAGCATCAGAACTGCGAAAATTTTGAGTTTCTCAAGCGTTTCTTACCTACAAACTACCATATCTCGCGAACGGATTGACCAATCTGCAAAATTTCTGTTGCATCTGAAAGTAGAAACTCGCCCGATTACAACGGTATGCGTTCTTTTCCCCTAGTCCGTTCTAGTTATTCGTTTCGAGCATCAGAACTGCGAAAATTTTGAGTTTCTCAAGCGTTTCTTACCTCCAAACTGCCATATCTCGCGAACGGATTGACCAATCCGCAAAGTTTCTGTTGCATCTGAAAGTGGAAACTCGCCCGATTACAACGGTATGCGTTCTTTTCCCCTAGTCCGTTCTAGTTATTCGTTTCGAGCATCAGAACTGCGAAAATTTTGAGTTTCTCAAGCGTTTCTTACCTACAAACTACCATATCTCGCGAACGGATTGACCAATCTGCAAAATTTCTGTTGCATCTGAAAGTAGAAACTCGCCCGATTACAACGGTATGCGTTCTTTTCCCCTAGTCCGTTCTAGTTATTCGTTTCGAGCATCAGAACTGCGAAAATTTTGAGTTTCTCAAGCGTTTCTTACCTCCAAACTGCCATATCTCGCGAACGGATTGACCAATCCGCAAAGTTTCTGTTGCATCTGAAAGTAGAAACTCGCCCGATTACAAAGGTATGCGTACTTTTCCCCTGGTCCGTTCTAGTTATTCGTTTCGAGCATCAGAACAGCGAAAATTTTGAGTTTCTCAAGCGTTTCTTACATCCAAACTGCCATATCTCGCGAACGGATTGACCAATCCGCAAAATTTCTGTTGCATCTGAAAGTAGAAACTCGCCCGATTACAACGGTATACGTACTTTTCCCCTAGACCGTTCTAGTTATGCTTGTCGAGCATCAGAACTGCGAAAATTTTGAGTTTCTCAAGCGTTTCTTACCTACAAACTACCATATCTCGCGAACGGATTGACCAATCCGCAAAATTTCTGTTGCATCTGAAAGTAGAAACTCGCCCGATTACAACGGTATGCGTACTTTTCCCCTAGCCCGTTCTAGTTATTCGTTTCGAGCATCAGAACTGCGAAAATGTTGAGTTTCTCAAGCGTTTCTTACCTACAAACTGCCATATCTCGCCAACGGATTGACCAATCCGCAAAATTTCTGTTGCATCTGAAAGTAGAAACTCGCCCGATTACAACGGTATGCGTACTTTTCCCCTAGACCGTTCTAGTTATGCTTGTCGAGCATCAGAACTGCGAAAATTTTGAGTTTCTCAAGCGTTTCTTACCTACAAACTACCATATCTCGCGAACGGATTGACCAATCTGCAAAATTTCTGTTGCATCTGAAAGTAGAAACTCGCCCGATTACAACGGTATGCGTTCTTTTCCCCTAGTCCGTTCTAGTTATTCGTTTCGAGCATCAGAACTGCGAAAATTTTGAGTTTCTCAAGCGTTTCTTACCTCCAAACTGCCATATCTCGCGAACGGATTGACCAATCCGCAAAGTTTCTGTTGCATCTGAAAGTAGAAACTCGCCCGATTACAACGGTATGCGTTCTTTTCCCCTAGTCCGTTCTAGTTATTCGTTTCGAGCATCAGAACTGCGAAAATTTTGAGTTTCTCAAGCGTTTCTTACCTACAAACTACCATATCTCGCGAACGGATTGACCAATCTGCAAAATTTCTGTTGCATCTGAAAGTAGAAACTCGCCCGATTACAACGGTATGCGTTCTTTTCCCCTAGTCCGTTCTAGTTATTCGTTTCGAGCATCAGAACTGCGAAAATTTTGAGTTTCTCAAGCGTTTCTTACCTCCAAACTGCCATATCTCGCGAACGGATTGACCAATCCGCAAAGTTTCTGTTGCATCTGAAAGTAGAAACTCGCCCGATTACAAAGGTATGCGTACTTTTCCCCTGGTCCGTTCTAGTTATTCGTTTCGAGCATCAGAACAGCGAAAATTTTGAGTTTCTCAAGCGTTTCTTACATCCAAACTGCCATATCTCGCGAACGGATTGACCAATCCGCAAAATTTCTGTTGCATCTGAAAGTAGAAACTCGCCCGATTACAACGGTATACGTACTTTTCCCCTAGCCCGTTCTAGTTATTCGTTTCGAGCATCGGAACTGCGAAAATGTTGAGTTTCTCAAGCGTTTCTTACCTACAAACTGCCATATCTCGCGAACGGATTGACCAATCCGCAAAATTTCTGTTGCGTCTGAAAGTAGAAACTCGCCCGATTACAACGGTATGCGTACTTTTCCCCTAGACCGTTCTAGTTATGCTTGTCGAGCATCAGAACTGCGAAAATTTTGTGTTTCTCAAGCGTTTCTTACCTACAAACTGCCATATCTCGCGAACGGATTGACCAATCCGCAAAATTTCTGTTGCATCTGAAAGTAGAAACTCGCCCGATTACAACGGTATGCGTACTTTTCCCCTAGACCGTTCTAGTTATGCTTGTCGAGCATCAGAACTGCGAAAATTTTGTGTTTCTCAAGCGTTTCTTACCTACAAACTGCCATATCTCGCGAACGGATTGAACAATCCGCAAAATTTCTGATGCATCTGAAAGTAGAAACTCGCCCGATTACAACGGTATGCGTACTTTTCCCCTAGGCCGCTCTATTTATTCGTTTCGAGCATCAGAACTGCGAAAATTCTGAGTTTCTCAAGCGTTTCTTACCTCCAAACTGCCATATCTCGCGAACGGATTGACCAATCCGCAATGTTTCTGTTGCATCTGAAAGTAGAAACTCGCCCGATTACAACGGTATGCGTACTTTTCCCCTAGCCCGTTCTAGTTATTCGTTTCGAGCATCAGAACTGCGAAAATGTTGAGTTTCTCAAGCGTTTCTTACATACAAACTGCCATATCTCGCGAACGGATTGACCAATCCGCAAAATTTCTGTTGCATCTGAAAGTAGAAACTCGCCCGATTACAACGGTATGCGTACTTTTCCCCTGGTCCGTTCTAGTTATTCGTTTCGAGCATCAGAACTGCGAAAATTTTGAGTTTCTCAAGCGTTTCTTACCTCCAAACTGCCATATCTCGCGAACGGATTGACCAATCCGCAAAATTTCTGTTGCATCTGAAAGTAGAAACTCGCCCGATTACAACGGTATGCGTACTTTTCCCCTAGGCCGTTCTAGTTATTCGTTTCGAGCATCAGAACTGCGAAAATGTTGAGTTCCTCAAGCGTTTCTTACCTACAAACTGCCATATCTCGCCAACGGATTGACAAATCCGCAAAATTTCTGTTGCATCTGAAAGTAGAAACTCGCCCGATTACAACGGTATGCGTACTTTTCCCCTAGACCGTTCTAGTTATGCTTGTCGAGCATCAGAACTGCGAAAATTTTGAGTTTCTCAAGCGTTTCTTACCTACAAACTACCATATCTCGCGAACGGATTGACCAATCCGCAAAATTTCTGTTGCATCTGAAAGTAGAAACTCGCCCGATTACAACGGTATGCGTACTTTTCCCCTAGACCGTTCTAGTTATGCTTGTCGAGCATCAGAACTGCGAAAATTTTGTGTTTCTCAAGCGTTTCTTACCTACAAACTGCCATATCTCGCGAACGGATTGAACAATCCCCAAAATTTCTGTTGCATCTGAAAGTAGAAACTCGCCCGATTACAACGGTATGCGTACTTTTCCCCTAGACCGTTCTAGTTATGCTTGTCGAGCATCAGAACTGCGAAAATTTTGTGTTTCTCAAGCGTTTCTTACCTACAAACTGCCATATCTCGCGAACGGATTGACCAATCCGCAAAATTTCTGTTGCATCTGAAAGTAGAAACTCGCCCGATTACAACGGTATGCGTTCTTTTCCCCTAGGCCGTCCTAGTTATTCGTTTCGCGCATCAGAACTGCGAAAATTTTGAGTTTCTCTAGCGTTTCTTACTTCCAAACTGCCATATCTCGCGAACGGATTGACCAATCCGCAAAATTTCTATCGCATCTGAAAGTAGAAACTCGCCCGATTACAACGGTATGCATACTTTTCCCCTAGGCCGTTCTAGTTATTCGTTTCGAGCATCAGAACTGCGAAAATGTTGAGTTTCTCAAGCGTTTCTTACCTACAAACTGCCATATCTCGCGAACGGATTGACCAATCCGCAAAATTTCTGTTGCATCTGAAAGTAGAAACTCGCCCGATTACAACGCTATGCGTACTTTTCCCCTAGACCGTCCTAGTTATGCTTGTCGAGCATCAGAACTGCGAAAATTTTGAGTTTCTCAAGCGTTTCTTACCTCCAAACTGCCATATCTCGCTAACGGATTGACCAATCCGCAAAATTTCTGTTGCATCTGAAAGTAGAAACTCGCCCGATTACAACGGTATGCGTACTTTTCCCCTTGTCCGTTCTAGTTATTCGTTTCGAGCATCAGAACTGCGAAAATGTTGAGTTTCTCAAGCGTTTCTTACCTACAAACTGCCATATCTCGCGAACGGATTGACCAATCCGCAAAATTTCTGTTGCATCTGAAAGTAGAAACTCGCCCGATTACAAAGGTATGCGTACTTTTCCCCTGGTCCGTTCTAGTTATTCGTTTCGAGCATCAGAACTGCGAAAATTTTGAGTTTCTCAAGCGTTTCTTACATCCAAACTGCCATATCTCGCGAACGGATTGTCCAATCCGCAAAATTTCTGTTGCATCTGAAAGTAGAAACTCGCCCGATTACAACGGTATGCGTACTTTTCCCCTAGGCCGTTCTAGTTATTCGTTTCGAGCATCAGAACAGCGAAAATGTTGAGTTTCTCAAGCGTTTCTTACCTACAAACTACCATATCTCGCGAACGGATTGACCAATCCGCAGAATTTCTGTTGCATCTGAAAGTAGAAACTCGCCCGATTACAACGGTATGCGTACTTTTCCCCTAGACCGTTCTAGTTATGCTTGTCGAGCATCAGAACTGCGAAAATTTTGTTATTCTCAAGCGTTTCTTACTTACAAACTGCCATATCTCGCAACGGATTGAACAATCCGCAAAATTTCTTATGCATCTGAAAGTAGAAACTCGCCCGATTACAACGGTATGCGTACTTTTCCCCTAGGCCGCTCTATTTATTCGTTTCGAGCATCAGAACTGCGAAAATTTTGGGTTTCTCAAGCGTTTCTTACCTCCAAACTGCCATATCTCGCGAACGGATTGACCAATCTGCAAAATTTCTGTTGCATCTGAAAGTAGAAACTCGCCCGATTACAACGGTATGCGTTCTTTTCCCCTAGTCCGTTCTAGTTATTCGTTTCGAACATCAGAACTGCGAAAATTTTGAGTTTCTCAAGCGTTTCTTACCTCCAAACTGCCATATCTCGCGAACGGATTGACCAATCCGCAAAGTTTCTGCTGCATCTGATAGTAGAAACTCGCCCGATTACAACGGTATGCGTACTTTTCCCCTAGCCCGTTCTAGTTATTCGTTTCGAGCATCAGAACTGCGAAAATGTTGAGTTTCTCAAGCGTTTCTTACCTACAAACTGCCATATCTCGCGAACGGATTGACCAATCCGCAAAATTTCTGTTGCATCTGAAAGTAGAAACTCGCCCGATTACAAAGGTATGCGTACTTTTCCCCTGGTCCGTTCTAGTTATTCGTTTCGAGCATCAGAACAGCGAAAATTTTGAGTTTCTCAAGCGTTTCTTACATCCAAACTGCCATATCTCGCGAACGGATTGACCAATCCGCAAAATTTCTGTTGCATCTGAAAGTAGAAACTCGCCCGATTACAACGGTATGCGTACTTTTCCCCTAGGCCGTTCTAGTTATTCGTTTCGAGCATCAGAACTGCGAAACTGTTGAGTTTCTCAAGCGTTTCTTACCTACAAACTGCCATATCTCGCCAACGGATTGACAAATCCGCAAAATTTCTGTTGCATCTGAAAGTAGAAACTCGCCCGATTACAACGGTATGCGTACTTTTACCCTAGACCGTTCTAGTTATGCTTGTCGAGCATCAGAACTGCGAAAATTTTGAGTTTCTCAAGCGTTTCTTACCCACAAACTACCATATCTCGCGAACGGATTGACCAATCCGCAAAATTTCTGTTGCATCTGAAAGTAGAAACTGGCCCGATTACAACGGTATGCGTTCTTTTCCCCTAGTCCGTTCTAGTTATTCGTTTCGAGCATCAGAACTGCGAAAATTTTGAGTTTCTCAAGCGTTTCTTACCTCCAAACTGCCATATCTCGCGAACGGATTGACCAATCCGCAATGTTTCTGTTGCATCTGAAAGTAGAAACTCGCCCGATTACAACGGTATGCGTAGTTTTCCCCTAGCCCGTTCTAGTTATTCGTTTCGAGCATCAGAACTGCGAAAATGTTGAGTTTCACAAGCGTTTCTTACCTACAAACTGCCATATCTCGCGAACGGATTGACCAATCCGCAAAATTTCTGTTGCATCTGAAAGTAGAAACTCGCCCGATTACAACGGTATGCGTACTTTTCCCCTAGACCGTTCTAGTTATGCTTGTCGAGCATCAGAACTGCGAAAATTTTGTGTTTCTCAAGCGTTTCTTACTTACAAACTGCCATATCTCGCAACGGATTGAACAATCCGCAAAATTTCTTATGCATCTGAAAGTAGAAACTCGCCCGATTACAACGGTATGCGTACTTTTCCCCTAGACCGTTCTAGTTATGCTTGTCGAGCATCAGAACTGCGAAAATTTTGTGTTTCTCAAGCGTTTCTTACCTCCAAACTGCCATATCTCGCGAACGGATTGACCAATCCGCAATGTTTCTGTTGCATCTGAAAGTAGAAACTCGCCCGATTACAACGGTATGCGTACTTTTCCCCTAGACCGTTCTAGTTATGCTTGTCGAGCATCAGAACTGCGAAAATTTTGAGTTTCTCAAGCGTTTCTTACCTACAAACTACCATATCTCGCGAACGGATTGACCAATCCGCAAAATTTCTGTTGCATCTGAAAGTAGAAACTCGCCCGATTACAACGGTATGCGTACTTTTCCCCTAGACCGTTCTAGTTATGCTTGTCGAGCATCAGAACTGCGAAAATTTTGTGTTTCTCAAGCGTTTCTTACTTACAAACTGCCATATCTCGCAACGGATTGAACAATCCGCAAAATTTCTTATGCATCTGAAAGTAGAAACTCGCCCGATTACAACGGTATGCGTACTTTTCCCCTAGGCCGCTCTATTTATTCGTTTCGAGCATCAGAACTGCGAAAATTTTGGGTTTCTCAAGCGTTTCTTACCTCCAAACTGCCATATCTCGCGAACGGATTGACCAATCTGCAAAATTTCTGTTGCATCTGAAAGTAGAAACTCGCCCGATTACAACGGTATGCGTTCTTTTCTCCTAGTCCGTTCTAGTTATTCGTTTCGAACATCAGAACTGCGAAAATTTTGAGTTTCTCAAGCGTTTCTTACCTCCAAACTGCCATATCTCGCTAACGGATTGACCAATCCGCAAAATTTCTGTTGCATCTGAAAGTAGAAACTCGCCCGATTACAACGGTATGCGTACTTTTCCCCTTGTCCGTTCTAGTTATTCGTTTCGAGCATCAGAACTGCGAAAATGTTGAGTTTCTCAAGCGTTTCTTACCTACAAACTGCCATATCTCGCGAACGGATTGACCAATCCGCAAAATTTCTGTTGCATCTGAAAGTAGAAACTCGCCCGATTACAAAGGTATGCGTACTTTTCCCCTGGTCCGTTCTAGTTATTCGTTTCGAGCATCAGAACTGCGAAAATTTTGAGTTTCTCAAGCGTTTCTTACATCCAAACTGCCATATCTCGCGAACGGATTGACCAATCCGCAAAATTTCTGTTGCATCTGAAAGCAGAAACTCGCCCGATTACAACGGTATGCGTACTTTTCCCCTAGGCCGTTCTAGTTATTCGTTTCGAGCATCAGAACTGCGAAAATGTTGAGTTTCTCAAGCGTTTCTTACCTACAAACTGCCATATCTCGCCAACGGATTGACAAATCCGCAAAATTTCTGTTGCATCTGAAAGTAGAAACTCGCCCGATTACAACTGTATGCGTACTTTTCCCCTAGTCCGTTCTAGTTATTCGTTTCGAGCATCAGAACTGCGAAAATTTTGAGTTTCTGGAGCGTTTCTTACCTCCAAACTGCCATATCTCGCGAATGGATTGACCAATCCGCAAAATTTCTGTTGCATCTGAAAGTAGAAACTTGCCCGATTACAACGGTATGCGTACTTTTCCCCTAGGCCGTTCTAGTTAATCGTTTCGAGCATCAGAACTGCGAAAATTTTGAGTTTCTCTAGCGTTTCTTACGTCCAAACTGCCATATCTCGCGAACGGATTGACCAATCCGCAAAATTTCTGTTGCATCTGAAAGTAGAAACTCGCCCGATTACAACGGTATGCATACTTTTCCCCTAGGCCGTTCTAGTTATTCGTTTCGAGCATCAGAACTGCGAAAATGTTGAGTTTCTCAAGCGTTTCTTACCTACAAACTGCCATATCTCGCGAACGGATTGACCAATCCGCAAAATTTCTGTTGCATCTGAAAGTAGAAACTCGCCCGATTACAACGGTATGCGTACTTTTCCCCTAGACCGTCCTAGTTATGCTTGTCGAGCATCAGAACTGCGAAAATTTTGAGTTTCTCAAGCGTTTCTTACCTCCAAACTGCCATATCTCGCTAACGGATTGACCAATCCGCAAAATTTCTGTTGCATCTGAAAGTAGAAACTCGCCCGATTACAACGGTATGCGTACTTTTCCCCTTGTCCGTTCTAGTTATTCGTTTCGAGCATCAGAACTGCGAAAATGTTGAGTTTCTCAAGCGTTTCTTACCTACAAACTGCCATATCTCGCGAACGGATTGACCAATCCGCAAAATTTCTGTTGCATCTGAAAGTAGAAACTCGCCCGATTACAACGGTATGGGTACTTTTCCCCTAGACCGTCCTAGTTATGCTTGTCGAGCATCAGAACTGCGAAAATTTTGAGTTTCTCAAGCGTTTCTTACCTACAAACTGCCATATCTCGCGAACGGATTGACCAATCCGCAAAATTTCTGTTGCATCTGAAAGTAGAAACTCGCCCGATTACAACGGTATGCGTACTTTTCCCCTGGTCCGTTCTAGTTATTCGTTTCGAGCATCAGAACTGCGAAAATTTTGAGTTTCTCAAGCGTTTCTTACCTCCAAACTGCCATATCTCGCGAACGGATTGACCAATCCGCAAAATTTCTGTTGCATCTGAAAGTAGAAACTCGCCCGATTACAACGGTATGCGTACTTTTCCCCTAGGCCGTTCTATTTATGCTTGCCGAGCATCAGAACTGCGAAAATTTTGAGTTTCTCAAGCGTTTCTTACCTACAAACTGCCATATCTCGCGAACGGATTGACCAATCCGCAAAATTTCTGTTGCATCTGAAAGTAGAAACTCGCCCGATTACAACGGTATGCGTACTTTTCCCCTGGTCCGTTCTAGTTATTCGTTTCGAGCATCAGAACTGCGAAAATTTTGAGTTTCTCTAGCGTTTCTTACTTCCAAACTGCCATATCTCGCGAACGGATTGACCAATCCGCAAAATTTCTGTCGCATCTGAAAGTAGAAACTCGCCCGATTACAACGGTATGCATACTTTTCCCCTAGGCCGTTCTAGTTATTCGTTTCGAGCATCAGAACTGCGAAAATGTTGAGTTTCTCAAGCGTTTCTTACCTACAAACTGCCATATCTCGCGAACGGATTGACCAATCCGCAAAATTTCTGTTGCATCTGAAAGCAGAAACTCGCCCGATTACAACGGTATGGGTACTTTTCCCCTAGACCGTCCTAGTTATGCTTGTCGAGCATCAGAACTGCGAAAATTTTGAGTTTCTCAAGCGTTTCTTACCTCCAAACTGTCATATCTCGCTAACGGATAGACCAATCCGCAAAATTTCTGTCGCATCTGAAAGTAGAAACTCGCCCGATTACAACGGTATGCATACTTTTCCCCTAGGCCGTTCTATTTATTCGTTTCGAGCATCAGAACTGCGAAAATGTTGAGTTTCTCAAGCGTTTCTTACCTACAAACTGCCATATCTCGCGAACGGATTGAACAATCCGCAAAATTTCTGTTGCATCTGAAAGTAGAAACTCGCCCGATTACAACGGTATGCGTACTTTTCCCCTAGACCGTTCTAGTTATGCTTGTCGAGCATCAGAACTGCGAAAATTTTGAGTTTCTCAAGCGTTTCTTACCTACAAACTGCCATATCTCGCGAACGGATTGAACAATCCGCAAAATTTCTGTTGCATCTGAAAGTAGAAACTCGCCCGATTACAACGGTATGCGTACTTTTCCCCTAGACCGTTCTAGTTATGCTTGTCGAGCATCAGAACTGCGAAAATTTTGTGTTTCTCAAGCGTTTCTTACCTACAAACTGCCATATCTCGCGAACGGATTGACCAATCCGCAAAATTTCTGTTGCATCTGAAAGTAGAAACTCGCCCGATTACAACGGTATGCATACTTTTCCCCTAGGCCGTCCTAGTTATTCGTTTCGAGCATCAGAACTGCGAAAATTTTGAGTTTCTCAAGCGTTTCTTACTTCCAAACTGCCATATCTCGCGAACGGATTGACCAATCCGCAAAATTTCTATCGCATCTGAAAGTAGAAACTCGCCCGATTACAACGGTATGCATACTTTTCCCCTAGGCCGTTCTAGTTATTCGTTTCGAGCATCAGAACTGCGAAAATGTTGAGTTTCTCAAGCGTTTCTTACCTACAAACTGCCATATCTCGCGAACGGATTGACCAATCCGCAAAATTTCTGTTGCATCTGAAAGTAGAAACTCGCCCGATTACAACGCTATGCGTACTTTTCCCCTAGACCGTCCTAGTTATGCTTGTCGAGCATCAGAACTGCGAAAATTTTGAGTTTCTCAAGCGTTTCTTACCTCCAAACTGCCATATCTCGCTAACGGATTGACCAATCCGCAAAATTTCTGTTGCATCTGAAAGTAGAAACTCGCCCGATTACAACGGTATGCGTACTTTTCCCCTTGTCCGTTCTAGTTATTCGTTTCGAGCATCAGAACTGCGAAAATGTTGAGTTTCTCAAGCGTTTCTTACCTACAAACTGCCATATCTCGCGAACGGATTGACCAATCCGCAAAATTTCTGTTGCATCTGAAAGTAGAAACTCGCCCGATTACAACGGTATGGGTACTTTTCCCCTAGACCGTCCTAGTTATGCTTGTCGAGCATCAGAACTGCGAAAATTTTGAGTTTCTCAAGCGTTTCTTACCTACAAACTGCCATATCTCGCGAACGGATTGACCAATCCGCAAAATTTCTGTTGCATCTGAAAGTAGAAACTCGCCCGATTACAACGGTATGCGTTCTTTTCCCCTAGGCCGTTCCAGTTATTCGTTTCGAGCATCAGAACTGAGAAAATTTTGAGTTTCTCAAGCGTTTCTTACATCCAAACTGCCATATCTCGCGAACGGATTGACCAATCCGCAAAATTTCTGTTGCGTCTGAAAGTAGAAACTCGCCCGATTACAACTGTATGCGTACTTTTCCCCTAGTCCGTTCTAGTTATTCGTTTCGAGCATCAGAACTGCGAAAATTTTGAGTTTCTGGAGCGTTTCTTACCTCCAAACTGCCATATCTCGCGAATGGATTGACCAATCCGCAAAATTTCTGTTGCATCTGAAAGTAGAAACTTGCCCGATTACAACGGTATGCGTACTTTTCCCCTAGGCCGTTCTAGTTAATCGTTTCGAGCATCAGAACTGCGAAAATTTTGAGTTTCTCTAGCGTTTCTTACGTCCAAACTGCCATATCTCGCGAACGGATTGACCAATCCGCAAAATTTCTGTTGCATCTGAAAGTAGAAACTCGCCCGATTACAACGGTATGCATACTTTTCCCCTAGGCCGTTCTAGTTATTCGTTTCGAGCATCAGAACTGCGAAAATGTTGAGTTTCTCAAGCGTTTCTTACCTACAAACTGCCATATCTCGCGAACGGATTGACCAATCCGCAAAATTTCTGTTGCATCTGAAAGTAGAAACTCGCCCGATTACAACGGTATGCGTACTTTTCCCCTAGACCGTCCTAGTTATGCTTGTCGAGCATCAGAACTGCGAAAATTTTGAGTTTCTCAAGCGTTTCTTACCTCCAAACTGCCATATCTCGCTAACGGATTGACCAATCCGCAAAATTTCTGTTGCATCTGAAAGTAGAAACTCGCCCGATTACAACGGTATGCGTACTTTTCCCCTAGTCCGTTCTAGTTATTCGTTTCGAGCATCAGAACTGCGAAAATGTTGAGTTTCTCAAGCGTTTCTTACCTACAAACTGCCATATCTCGCGAACGGATTGACCAATCCGCAAAATTTCTGTTGCATCTGAAAGTAGAAACTCGCCCGATTACAACGGTATGGGTACTTTTCCCCTAGACCGTCCTAGTTATGCTTGTCGAGCATCAGAACTGCGAAAATTTTGAGTTTCTCAAGCGTTTCTTACCTACAAACTGCCATATCTCGCGAACGGATTGACCAATCCGCAAAATTTCTGTTGCATCTGAAAGTAGAAACTCGCCCGATTACAACGGTATGCGTACTTTTCCCCTGGTCCGTTCTAGTTATTCGTTTCGAGCATCAGAACTGCGAAAATTTTGAGTTTCTCAAGCGTTTCTTACCTCCAAACTGCCATATCTCGCGAACGGATTGACCAATCCGCAAAATTTCTGTTGCATCTGAAAGTAGAAACTCGCCCGATTACAACGGTATGCGTACTTTTCCCCTAGGCCGTTCTATTTATGCTTGTCGAGCATCAGAACTGCGAAAATTTTGAGTTTCTCAAGCGTTTCTTACCTACAAACTGCCATATCTCGCGAACGGATTGACCAATCCGCAAAATTTCTGTTGCATCTGAAAGTAGAAACTCGCCCGATTACAACGGTATGCGTACTTTTCCCCTGGTCCGTTCTAGTTATTCGTTTCGAGCATCAGAACTGCGAAAATTTTGAGTTTCTCTAGCGTTTCTTACTTCCAAACTGCCATATCTCGCGAACGGATTGACCAATGCGCAAAATTTCTGTCGCATCGGAAAGTAGAAACTCGCCCGATTACAACGGTATGCATACTTTTCCCCTAGGCCGTTCTAGTTATTCGTTTCGAGCATCAGAACTGCGAAAATGTTGAGTTTCTCAAGCGTTTCTTACCTACAAACTGCCATATCTCGCGAACGGATTGACCAATCCGCAAAATTTCTGTTGCATCTGAAAGTAGAAACTCGCCCGATTACAACGGTATGGGTACTTTTCCCCTAGACCGTCCTAGTTATGCTTGTCGAGCATCAGAACTGCGAAAATTTTGAGTTTCTCAAGCGTTTCTTACCTCCAAACTGTCATATCTCGCTAACGGATAGACCAATCCGCAAAATTTCTGTCGCATCTGAAAGTAGAAACTCGCCCGATTACAACGGTATGCATACTTTTCCCCTAGGCCGTTCTATTTATTCGTTTCGAGCATCAGAACTGCGAAAATGTTGAGTTTCTCAAGCGTTTCTTACCTACAAACTGCCATATCTCGCGAACGGATTGACCAATCCGCAAAATTTCTGTTGCATCTGAAAGTAGAAACTCGCCCGATTACAACGGTATGGGTACTTTTCCCCTAGACCGTCCTAGTTATGCTTGTCGAGCATCAGAACTGCGAAAATTTTGAGTTTCTCAAGCGTTTCTTACCTCCAAACTGCCATATCTCGATAACGGATTGACCAATCCGCAAAATTTCTGTTGCATCTGAAAGTAGAAACTCGCCCGATTACAACGGTATGCGTACTTTTCCCCTAGTCCGTTCTAGTTATTCGTTTCGAGCATCAGAACTGCGAAAATGTTGAGTTTCTCAAGCGTTTCTTACCTACAAACTGCCATATCTCGCGAACGGATTGAACAATCCGCAAAATTTCTGTTGCATCTGAAAGTAGAAACTCGCCCGATTACAACGGTATGCGTACTTTTCCCCTAGACCGTTCTAGTTATGCTTGTCGAGCATCAGAACTGCGAAAATTTTGAGTTTCTCAAGCGTTTCTTACCTACAAACTACCATATCTCGCGAACGGATTGACCAATCCGCAGAATTTCTGTTGCATCTGAAAGTAGAAACTCGCCCAATTACAAGGGTATGCGTTCTTTTCCCCTAGGCCGTTCTAGTTATTCGTTTCCAGCATCAGAACTGCGAAAATTTTGAGTTTCTCAAGCGTTTCTTACTTCCAAACTGCCATATCTCGCGAACGGATTGACCAATCCGCAAAATTTCTGTTGCATCTGAAAGTAGAAACTCGTCCGATTACAACTGTATGCGTACTTTTCCCCTAGTCCGTTCTAGTTATTCGTTTCGAGCATCAGAACTGCGAAAATTTTGAGTTTCTGGAGCGTTTCTTACCTCCAAACTACCATATCTCGCGAACGGATTGATCAATCCGCAAAATTTCTGTTGCATCTGAAAGTAGAAACTCGCCCGATTACAACGGTATGCGTACTTTTCCCCTAGACCGTCCTAGTTATGCTTGTCGAGCATCAGAACTGCGAAAATTTTGAGTTTCTCAAGCGTTTCTTACCTCCAAACTGCCATATCTCGCTAACGGATTGACCAATCCGCAAAATTTCTGTTGCATCTGAAAGTAGAAACTCGCCCGATTACAACGGTATGCGTACTTTTCCCCTAGTCCGTTCTAGTTATTCGTTTCGAGCATCAGAACTGCGAAAATGTTGAGTTTCTCAAGCGTTTCTTACCTACAAACTGCCATATCTCGCGAACGGATTGACCAATCCGCAAAATTTCTGTTGCATCTGAAAGTAGAATCTCGCCCGATTACAACGCTATGCGTACTTTTCCCCTAGACCGTCCTAGTTATGCTTGTCGAGCATCAGAACTGCGAAAATTTTGAGTTTCTGTAGCGTTTCTTACCTCCAAACTGCCATATCTCGCGAACGGATTGACCAATCCGCAAAATTTCTGTTGCATCTGAAAGTAGAAACTTGCCCGATTACAACGGTATGCGTACTTTTCCCCTAGTCCGTTCTAGTTATTCGTTTCGAGCATCAGAACTGCGAAAATGTTGAGTTTCTCAAGCGTTTCTTACCTACAAACTGCCATATCTCGCGAACGGATTGACCAATCCGCAAAATTTCTGTTGCATCTGAAAGTAGAAACTCGCCCGATTACAACGGTATGCGTACTTTTCCCCTAGACCGTTCTAGTTATGCTTGTCGAGCATCAGAACTGCGAAAATTTTGAGTTTCTCAAGCGTTTCTTACCTACAAACTACCATATCTCGCGAACGGATTGACCAATCCGCAGAATTTCTGTTGCATCTGAAAGTAGAAACTCGCCCAATTACAAGGGTATGCGTTCTTTTCCCCTAGGCCGTTCTAGTTATTCGTTTCGAGCATCAGAACTGCGAAAATTTTGAGTTTCTCAAGCGTTTCTTACTTCCAAACTGCCATATCTCGCGAACGGATTGACCAATCCGCAAAATTTCTGTTGCATCTGAAAGTAGAAAGTCGCCCGATTACAACGGTATGCGTACTTTTCCCCTAGACCGTTCTAGTTATGCTTGTCGAGCATCAGAACTGCGAAAATTTTGAGTTTCTCAAGTGTTTCATACTTCCAAACTGCCATATCTTGCGAACGGATTGACCAATCCGCAAAATTTCTGTTGCATCTGAAAGTAGAAACTCGCCCGATTACAACGGTATGCGTACTTTTCCCCTAGGCCGTTCTAGTTATTCGTTTCGAGCATCAGAACTGCGAAAATGTTGAGTTCCTCAAGCGTTTCTTACCTACAAACTGCCATATCTCGCGAACGGATTGACCAATCCGCAAAATTTCTGTTGCATCTGAAAGTAGAAACTCGCCCGATTACAACGGTATGCGTACTTTTCCCCTGGTCCGTTCTAGTTATTCGTTTCGAGCATCAGAACTGCGAAAATTTTGAGTTTCTCAAGCGTTTCTTACCTCCAAACTGCCATATCTCGCGAACGGATTGACCAATCCGCAAAATTTCTGTTGCATCTGAAAGTAGAAACTCGCCCGATTACAACGGTATGCGTACTTTTCCCCTAGGCCGTTCTAGTTATTCGTTTCGAGCATCAGAACTGCGAAAATGTTGAGTTTCTCAAGCGTTTCTTACCTACAAACTGCCATATCTCGCCAACGGATTGACAAATCCGCAAAATTTCTGTTGCATCTGAAAGTAGAAACTCGCCCGATTACAACGGTATGCGTACTTTTCCCCTAGACCGTTCTAGTTATGCTTGTCGAGCATCAGAACTGCGAAAATTTTGAGTTTCTCAAGCGTTTCTTACCTACAAACTACCATATCTCGCGAACGGATTGACCAATCCGCAAAATTTCTGTTGCATCTGAAAGTAGAAACTCGCCCGATTACAACGGTATGCGTACTTTTCCCCTAGACCGTTCTAGTTATGCTTGTCGAGCATCAGAACTGCGAAAATTTTGTGTTTCTCAAGCGTTTCTTACCTACAAACTGCCATATCTCGCGAACGGATTGAACAATCGGCAAAATTTCTGTTGCATCTGAAAGTAGAAACTCGCCCGATTACAACGGTATGCGTACTTTTCCCCTAGACCGTTCTAGTTATGCTTCTCGAGCATCAGAACTGCGAAAATTTTGTGTTTCTCAAGCGTTTCTTACCTACTAACTGCCATATCTCGCGAACGGATTGACCAATCCGCAAAATTTCTGTTGCATCTGAAAGTAGAAACTCGCCCGATTACAACGGTATGCGTTCTTTTCCCCTAGGCCGTCCTAGTTATTCGTTTCGAGCATCAGAACTGCGAAAATTTTGAGTTTCTCAAGCGTTTCTTACTTCCAAACTGCCATATCTCGCGAACGGATTGACCAATCCGCAAAATTTCTATCGCATCTGAAAGTAGAAACTCGCCCGATTACAACGGTATGCATACTTTTCCCCTAGGCCGTTCTAGTTATTCGTTTCGAGCATCAGAACTGCGAAAATGTTGAGTTTCTCAAGCGTTTCTTACCTACAAACTGCCATATCTCGCGAACGGATTGACCAATCCGCAAAATTTCTGTTGCATCTGAAAGTAGAAACTAGCCCGATTACAGCGCTATGCGTACTTTTCCCCTAGACCGTCCTAGTTATGCTTGTCGAGCATCAGAACTGCGAAAATTTTGAGTTTCTCAAGCGTTTCTTACCTCCAAACTGCCATATCTCGCTAACGGATTGACCAATCCGCAAAATTTCTGTTGCATCTGAAAGTAGAAACTCGCCCGATTACAACGGTATGCGTACTTTTCCCCTTGTCCGTTCTAGTTATTCGTTTCGAGCATCAGAACTGCGAAAATGTTGAGTTTCTCAAGCGTTTCTTACATACAAACTGCCATATCTCGCGAACGGATTGACCAATCCGCAAAATTTCTGTTGCATCTGAAAGTAGAAACTCGCCCGATTACAAAGGTATGCGTACTTTTCCCCTGGTCCGTTCTAGTTATTCGTTTCGAGCATCAGAACTGCGAAAATTTTGAGTTTCTCAAGCGTTTCTTACATCCAAACTGCCATATCTCGCGAACGGATTGACCAATCCGCAAAATTTCTGTTGCATCTGAAAGTAGAAACTCGCCCGATTACAACGGTATGCGTACTTTTCCCCTAGGCCGTTCTAGTTATTCGTTTCGAGCATCAGAACTGCGAAAATGTTGAGTTTCTCAAGCGTTTCTTACCTACAAACTGCCATATCTCGCCAACGGATTGACAAATCCGCAAAATTTCTGTTGCATCTGAAAGTAGAAACTCGCCCGATTACAACGGTATGCGTACTTTTCCCCTAGACCGTCCTAGTTATGCTTGTCGAGCATCAGAACTGCGAAAATTTTGAGTTTCTCAAGCGTTTCTTACCTCCAAACTGCCATATCTCGCTAACGGATTGACCAATCCGCAAAATTTCTGTTGCATCTGAAAGTAGAAACTCGCCCGATTACAACGGTATGCGTACTTTTCCCCTTGTCCGTTCTAGTTATTCGTTTCGAGCATCAGAACTGCGAAAATGTTGAGTTTCTCAAGCGTTTCTTACCTACAAACTGCCATATCTCGCGAACGGATTGACCAATCCGCAAAATTTCTGTTGCATCTGAAAGTAGAAACTCGCCCGATTACAAAGGTATGCGTACTTTTCCCCTGGTCCGTTCTAGTTATTCGTTTCGAGCATCAGAACTGCGAAAATTTTGAGTTTCTCAAGCGTTTCTTACATCCAAACTGCCATATATCGCGAACGGATTGACCAATCCGCAAAATTTCTGTTGCATCTGAAAGTAGAAACTCGCCCGATTACAACGGTATGCGTACTTTTCCCCTAGGCCGTTCTAGTTATTCGTTTCGAGCATCAGAACTGCGAAAATGTTGAGTTTCTCAAGCGTTTCTTACCTACAAACTGCCATATCTCGCCAACGGATTGACAAATCCGCAAAATTTCTGTTGCATCTGAAAGTAGAAACTCGCCCGATTACAACGGTATGCGTACTTTTCCCCTAGACCGTTCTAGTTATGCTTGTCGAGCATCAGAACTGCGAAAATTTTGAGTTTCTCAAGCGTTTCTTACCTACAAACTACCATATCTCGCGAACGGATTGACCAATCCGCAAAATTTCTGTTGCATCTGAAAGTAGAAACTGGCCCGATTACAACCGTATGCGTTCTTTTCCCCTAGTCCGTTCTAGTTATTCGTTTCGAGCATCAGAACTGCGAAAATTTTGAGTTTCTCAAGCGTTTCTTACCTCCAAACTGCCATATCTCGCGAACGGATTGACCAATCCGCAATGTTTCTGTTGCATCTGAAAGTAGAAACTCGCCCGATTACAACGGTATGCGTACTTTTCCCCTAGCCCGTTCTAGTTATTCGTTTCGAGCATCAGAACTGCGAAAATGTTGAGTTTCTCAAGCGTTTCTTACCTACAAACTGCCATATCTCGCGAACGGATTGACCAATCCGCAAAATTTCTGTTGCATCTGAAAGTAGAAACTCGCCCGATTACAACGGTATGCGTACTTTTCCCCTAGACCGTTCTAGTTATGCTTGTCGAGCATCAGAACTGCGAAAATTTTGTGTTTCTCAAGCGTTTCTTACCTACAAACTGCCATATCTCGCGAACGGATTGACCAATCCGCAAAATTTCTGTTGCATCTGAAAGTAGAAACTCGCCCGATTACAACGGTATGCGTACTTTTCCCCTAGTCCGTTCTAGTTATTCGTTTCGAGCATCAGAACTGCGAAAATTTTGAGTTTCTGGAGCGTTTCTTACCTCCAAACTGCCATATCTCGCGAATGGATTGACCAATCCGCAAAATTTCTGTTGCATCTGAAAGTAGAAACTTGCCCGATTACAACGGTATGCGTACTTTTCCCCTAGGCCGTTCTAGTTAATCGTTTCGAGCATCAGAACTGCGAAAATTTTGAGTTTCTCTAGCGTTTCTTACGTCCAAACTGCCATATCTCGCGAACGGATTGACCAATCCGCAAAATTTCTGTTGCATCTGAAAGTAGAAACTCGCCCGATTACAACGGTATGCATACTTTTCCCCTAGGCCGTTCTAGTTATTCGTTTCGAGCATCAGAACTGCGAAAATGTTGAGTTTCTCAAGCGTTTCTTACCTACAAACTGCCATATCTCGCGAACGGATTGACCAATCCGCAAAATTTCTGTTGCATCTGAAAGTAGAAACTCGCCCGATTACAACGGTATGCGTACTTTTCCCCTAGACCGTCCTAGTTATGCTTGTCGAGCATCAGAACTGCGAAAATTTTGAGTTTCTCAAGCGTTTCTTACCTCCAAACTGCCATATCTCGCTAACGGATTGACCAATCCGCAAAATTTCTGTTGCATCTGAAAGTAGAAACTCGCCCGATTACAACGGTATGCGTACTTTTCCCCTAGTCCGTTCTAGTTATTCGTTTCGAGCATCAGAACTGCGAAAATGTTGAGTTTCTCAAGCGTTTCTTACCTACAAACTGCCATATCTCGCGAACGGATTGACCAATCCGCAAAATTTCTGTTGCATCTGAAAGTAGAAACTCGCCCGATTACAACGGTATGCGTACTTTTCCCCTAGACCGTCCTAGTTATGCTTGTCGAGCATCAGAACTGCGAAAATTTTGAGTTTCTCAAGCGTTTCTTACCTCCAAACTGCCATATCTCGCTAACGGATTGACCAATCCGCAAAATTTCTGTTGCATCTGAAAGTAGAAACTCGCCCGATTACAACGGTATGCGTACTTTTCCCCTAGTCCGTTCTAGTTATTCGTTTCGAGCATCAGAACTGCGAAAATGTTGAGTTTCTCAAGCGTTTCTTACCTACAAACTGCCATATCTCGCGAACGGATTGACCAATCCGCAAAATTTCTGTTGCATCTGAAAGTAGAAACTCGCCCGATTACAACGGTATGGGTACTTTTCCCCTAGACCGTCCTAGTTATGCTTGTCGAGCATCAGAACTGCGAAAATTTTGAGTTTCTCAAGCGTTTCTTACCTACAAACTGCCATATCTCGCGAACGGATTGACCAATCCGCAAAATTTCTGTTGCATCTGAAAGTAGAAACTCGCCCGATTACAACGGTATGCGTACTTTTCCCCTGGTCCGTTCTAGTTATTCGTTTCGAGCATCAGAACTGCGAAAATTTTGAGTTTCTCAAGCGTTTCTTACCTCCAAACTGCCATATCTCGCGAACGGATTGACCAATCCGCAAAATTTCTGTTGCATCTGAAAGTAGAAACTCGCCCGATTACAACGGTATGCGTACTTTTCCCCTAGGCCGTTCTATTTATGCTTGTCGAGCATCAGAACTGCGAAAATTTTGAGTTTCTCAAGCGTTTCTTACCTACAAACTGCCATATCTCGCGAACGGATTGACCAATCCGCAAAATTTCTGTTGCATCTGAAAGTAGAAACTCGCCCGATTACAACGGTATGCGTACTTTTCCCCTGGTCCGTTCTAGTTATTCGTTTCGAGCATCAGAACTGCGAAAATTTTGAGTTTCTCTAGCGTTTCTTACTTCCAAACTGCCATATCTCGCGAACGGATTGACCAATCCGCAAAATTTCTGTCGCATCGGAAAGTAGAAACTCGCCCGATTACAACGGTATGCATACTTTTCCCCTAGGCCGTTCTAGTTATTCGTTTCGAGCATCAGAACTGCGAAAATGTTGAGTTTCTCAAGCGTTTCTTACCTACAAACTGCCATATCTCGCGAACGGATTGACCAATCCGCAAAATTTCTGTTGCATCTGAAAGTAGAAACTCGCCCGATTACAACGGTATGGGTACTTTTCCCCTAGACCGTCCTAGTTATGCTTGTCGAGCATCAGAACTGCGAAAATTTTGAGTTTCTCAAGCGTTTCTTACCTCCAAACTGTCATATCTCGCTAACGGATAGACCAATCCGCAAAATTTCTGTCGCATCTGAAAGTAGAAACTCGCCCGATTACAACGGTATGCATACTTTTCCCCTAGGCCGTTCTATTTATTCGTTTCGAGCATCAGAACTGCGAAAATGTTGAGTTTCTCAAGCGTTTCTTACCTACAAACTGCCATATCTCGCGAACGGATTGACCAATCCGCAAAATTTCTGTTGCATCTGAAAGTAGAAACTCGCCCGATTACAACGGTATGGGTACTTTTCCCCTAGACCGTCCTAGTTATGCTTGTCGAGCATCAGAACTGCGAAAATTTTGAGTTTCTCAAGCGTTTCTTACCTCCAAACTGCCATATCTCGATAACGGATTGACCAATCCGCAAAATTTCTGTTGCATCTGAAAGTAGAAACTCGCCCGATTACAACGGTATGCGTACTTTTCCCCTAGTCCGTTCTAGTTATTCGTTTCGAGCATCAGAACTGCGAAAATGTTGAGTTTCTCAAGCGTTTCTTACCTACAAACTGCCATATCTCGCGAACGGATTGAACAATCCGCAAAATTTCTGTTGCATCTGAAAGTAGAAACTCGCCCGATTACAACGGTATGCGTACTTTTCCCGTAGACCGTTCTAGTTATGCTTGTCGAGCATCAGAACTGCGAAAATTTTGAGTTTCTCAAGCGTTTCTTACCTACAAACTACCATATCTCGCGAACGGATTGACCAATCCGCAGAATTTCTGTTGCATCTGAAAGTAGAAACTCGCCCAATTACAAGGGTATGCGTTCTTTTCCCCTAGGCCGTTCTAGTTATTCGTTTCCAGCATCAGAACTGCGAAAATTTTGAGTTTCTCAAGCGTTTCTTACTTCCAAACTGCCATATCTCGCGAACGGATTGACCAATCCGCAAAATTTCTGTTGCATCTGAAAGTAGAAACTCGTCCGATTACAACTGTATGCGTACTTTTCCCCTAGTCCGTTCTAGTTATTCGTTTCGAGCATCAGAACTGCGAAAATTTTGAGTTTCTGGAGCGTTTCTTACCTCCAAACTACCATATCTCGCGAACGGATTGACCAATCCGCAAAATTTCTGTTGCATCTGAAAGTAGAAACTCGCCCGATTACAACGGTATGCGTACTTTTCCCCTAGACCGTCCTAGTTATGCTTGTCGAGCATCAGAACTGCGAAAATTTTGAGTTTCTCAAGCGTTTCTTACCTCCAAACTGCCATATCTCGCTAACGGATTGACCAATCCGCAAAATTTCTGTTGCATCTGAAAGTAGAAACTCGCCCGATTACAACGGTATGCGTACTTTTCCCCTAGTCCGTTCTAGTTATTCGTTTCGAGCATCAGAACTGCGAAAATGTTGAGTTTCTCAAGCGTTTCTTACCTACAAACTGCCATATCTCGCGAACGGATTGACCAATCCGCAAAATTTCTGTTGCATCTGAAAGTAGAATCTCGCCCGATTACAACGCTATGCGTACTTTTCCCCTAGACCGTCCTAGTTATGCTTGTCGAGCATCAGAACTGCGAAAATTTTGAGTTTCTGTAGCGTTTCTTACCTCCAAACTGCCATATCTCGCGAACGGATTGACCAATCCGCAAAATTTCTGTTGCATCTGAAAGTAGAAACTTGCCCGATTACAACGGTATGCGTACTTTTCCCCTAGTCCGTTCTAGTTATTCGTTTCGAGCATCAGAACTGCGAAAATGTTGAGTTTCTCAAGCGTTTCTTACCTACAAACTGCCATATCTCGCGAACGGATTGACCAATCCGCAAAATTTCTGTTGCATCTGAAAGTAGAAACTCGCCCGATTACAACGGTATGCGTACTTTTCCCCTAGACCGTTCTAGTTATGCTTGTCGAGCATCAGAACTGCGAAAATTTTGAGTTTCTCAAGCGTTTCTTACCTACAAACTACCATATCTCGCGAACGGATTGACCAATCCGCAGAATTTCTGTTGCATCTGAAAGTAGAAACTCGCCCAATTACAAGGGTATGCGTTCTTTTCCCCTAGGCCGTTCTAGTTATTCGTTTCGAGCATCAGAACTGCGAAAATTTTGAGTTTCTCAAGCGTTTCTTACTTCCAAACTGCCATATCTCGCGAACGGATTGACCAATCCGCAAAATTTCTGTTGCATCTGAAAGTAGAAAGTCGCCCGATTACAACGGTATGCGTACTTTTCCCCTAGACCGTTCTAGTTATGCTTGTCGAGCATCAGAACTGCGAAAATTTTGAGTTTCTCAAGTGTTTCATACTTCCAAACTGCCATAGCTTGCGAACGGATTGACCAATCCGCAAAATTTCTGTTGCATCTGAAAGTAGAAACTCGCCCGATTACAACGGTATGCGTACTTTTCCCCTAGGCCGTTCTAGTTAATCATTTCGAGCATCAGAACTGCGAAAATTTTGAGTTTCTCTAGCGTTTCTTACTTCCAAACTGCCATATCTCGCGAACGGATTGACCAATCCGCAAAATTTCTGTTGCATCTGAAAGTAGAAACTCGTCCGATTACAACTGTATGCGTACTTTTCCCCTAGTCCGTTCTAGTTATTCGTTTCGAGCATCAGAACTGCGAAAATTTTGAGTTTCTCAAGCGTTTCTTACCTCCAAACAGCCATATCTCGCTAACGGATTGACCAATCCGCAAAATTTCTGTTGCATCTGAAAGTAGAAACTCGCCCGATTACAACGGTATGCGTACTTTTCCCCTAGTCCGTTCTAGTTATTCGTTTCGAGCATCAGAACTGCGAAAATTTTGAGTTTCTCAAGCGTTTCGTACCTCCAAACTGCCATATCTCGCGAACGGATTGACCAATCCGCAAAGTTTCTGTTACATCTGAAAGTAGAAACTCGCCCGATTACAACGGTATGCGTACTTTTCCCCTAGGCCGTTCTAGTTATTCGTTTCGAGCATCAGAACTGCGAAAATTTTGAGTTTCTCAAGCGTTTCTTACCTCCAAACTGCCATATCTCGCGAACGGATTGACCAATCCGCAAAATTTCTGTTGCATCTAAAAGTAGAAAGTCGCCCGATTACAACGGTATGCGTACTTTTCCCCTAGACCGTTCTAGTTATGCTTGTCGAGCATCAGAACTGCGAAAATTTTGAGTTTCTCAAGTGTTTCATACATCCAAACTGCCATATCTTGCGAACGGATTGACCAATCCGCAAAATTTCTGTTGCATCTGAAAGTAGAAGCTCGCCCGATTACAACGGTGTGCGTACTTTTCCCCTAGACCGTTCTAGTTATGCTTGTCGAGCATCAGAACTGCGAAAATTTTGAGTTTCTCAAGTGTTTCATACTTCCAAACTGCCATATCTCGCGAACGGATTGACCAATTCGCAAAATTTCTGTTGCATCTGAAAGTAGAAACTCGCCCGATTACAACGGTATGCATACTCTTCCCCTAGGCCGTTCTAGTTATTCGTTTCGAGCATCAGAACTGCGAAAATTTTGAGTTTCTCAAGCGTTTCTTACCTCCAAACTGCCATATCTCGCGAACGGATTGACCAATCCGCAATATTTCTGTTTCATCCGAAAGTAGAAAGTCGCGCGATTACAACGGTATGCGTTCTTTTCCCCTAGACCGTTCTCGTTATGCTTGTCGAGCATCAGAACTGCGAAAATTTTGAGTTTCTCAAGCGTTTCTTACATCCAAACTGCCATATCTCGCGAACGGATTGACCAATCCGCGAAATTTCTGTTGCATCTGAAAGTAGAAACTCTCCCGATTACAACGGTATACGTACTTTTCCCCTAAACCGTTCTAGTTATGCTTGTCGAGCATCAGAACTGCGAAAATTTTGAGTTTCTCAAGCGTTTCTTACTTCCAAACTGCCATATCTCGCGAACGGATTGACCAATCCGCGAAATTTCTGTTGCATCTGAAAGTAGAAACTCTCCCGATTACAACGGTATACGTACTTTTCCCCTAAACCGTTCTAGTTATTCGTTTCGAGCATCAGAACTGCGAAAATTTTGAGTTTCTCAAGCGTTTCTTACCTCCAAACAGCCATATCTCGCTAACGGATTGACCAATCCGCAAAATTTCTGTTGCATCTGAAAGTAGAAACTCGCCCGATTACAACGGTATGCGTACTTTTCCCCTAGTCCGTTCTAGTTATTCGTTTCGAGCATCAGAACTGCGAAAATTTTGAGTTTCTCAAGCGTTTCTTACCTCCAAACTGCCATATCTCGCGAACGGATTGACCAATCCGGAAAGTTTCTGTTGCATCTGAAAGTAGAAACTCGCCCGATTACAACGGTATGCGTACTTTTCCCCTAGGCCGTTCTAGTTATTCGTTTCGAGCATCAGAACTGCGAAAATTTTGAGTTTCTAAAGCGTTTCTTACCTCCAAACTGCCATATCTCGCGAACGGATTGACCAATCCGCAAAATTTCTGTTGCATCTGAAAGTAGAAAGTCGCCCGATTACAACGGTATGCGTACTTTTCCCCTAGACGGTTCTAGTTATGCTTGTCGAGCATCAGAACTGCGAAAATTTTGAGTTTCTCAAGTGTTTCATACGTCCAAACTGCCATATCTCGCGAACGGATTGACCAATTCGCAAAATTTCTGTTGCATCTGAAAGTAGAAACTCGCCTGATTACAACGGTATGCATACTCTTTCCCTAGGCCGTTCTAGTTATTGGTTTCGAGCATCAGAACTGCGAAAATTTTGAGTTTCTCAAGCGTTTCTTACCTCCAAACTGCCATATGTCGCGAACGGATTGACCAATCCGCAATATTTCTGTTTCATCTGAAAGTAGAAAGTCGCGCGATTACAACGGTATGCGTACTTTTCCCCTAGACCGTTCTCGTTATGCTTGTCGAGCATCAGAACTGCGAAAATTTTGAGTTTCTCAAGCGTTTCTTACCTCCAAACTGCCATATCTCGCGAACGGATTGACTAATCCGCAAAATTTCTGTTGCATCTGAAAGTAGAAACTCTCCCGATTACAACGGTATGCGTACTTTTCCCCTAGGCCGTTCTAATTATGCTTGTCGAGCATCAGAACTGCGAAAATTTTGAGTTTCTCAAGTGTTTCATACTTCCAAACTGCCATATCTTGCGAACGGATTGACCAATCCGCAAAATTGCTGTTGCATCTGAAAGTAGAAACTCGCCCGATTACAACGGTATGCGTACTTTTCCCCTAGGCCGTTCTAGTTAATCGTTTCGAGCATCAGAACTGCGAAAATTTTGAGTTTCTCTAGCGTTTCTTACTTCCAAACTGCCATATCTCGCGAACGGATTGACCAATCCGCCAAATTTCTGATGCATCTGAAAGTAGGAACTCGCCCGATTATAACGGTATGCGTACTCTTCCCCTAGGCCGTTCTAGTTATTCGTTTCGAGCATCAGAACTGCGAAAATTTTGATTTTCTCAAGCGTTTCTTACCTCCAAACTGCCATATCTCGCGAACGGATTGACCAATCCGGAATATTTCTGTTTCATCTGAAAGAAGAAAGTCGCGCGATTACAACGGTATGCGTACTTTTCCCCTAGACCGTTCTCGTTATGCTTGTCGAGCATCAGAACTGCGAAAATTTTGAGTTTCTCAAGCGTTTCTTACCTCCAAACTGCCATATCTCGCGAGCGGATTGACTAATCCGCAAAATTTCTGTTGCATCTGAAAGTAGAAACTCGCCCGATTACAACGGTATGCGTACTTTTCCCCTAGGCCGTTCTAGTTATTCGTTTCGAGCATCAGAACTGCGAAAATTTTGAGTTTCTCAAGCGTTTCTTACCTCCAAACTGCCATATCTGGCGAACGGATTGACCAATTCGCAAAATTTCTGTTGCATCTGAAAGTAGAAACTCGCCTGATTACAACGGTATGCGTACTTTTCCCCTAGACCGTTCTCGTTATGCTTGTCGAGCATCAGAACTGCGAAAATTTTGAGTTTCTCAAGCGTTTCTTACCTCCAAACTGCCATATCTCGCGAACGGATTGACTAATCCGCAAAATTTCTGTTGCATCTGAAAGTAGAAACTCTCCCGATTACAACGGTATGCGTACTTTTCCCCTAGGCCGTTCTAATTATGCTTGTCGAGCATCAGAACTGCGAAAATTTTGAGTTTCTCAAGTGTTTCATACTTCCAAACTGCCATATCTTGCGAACGGATTGACCAATCCGCAAAATTGCTGTTGCATCTGAAAGTAGAAACTCGCCCGATTACAACGGTATGCGTACTTTTCACCTAGGCCGTTCTAGTTAATCGTTTCGAGCATCAGAACTGCGAAAATTTTGAGTTTCTCAAGCGTTTCTTACCTCCAAACTGCCATATCTCGCGAACGGATTGACCAATCCGCAATATTTCTGTTTCATCCGAAAGTAGAAAGTCGCCCGATTACAACGGTGTGCGTACTTTTCCCCTAGGCCGTTCTAGTTATTCGTTTCGAGCATCAGAACTGCGAAAACTTTGAGTTTCTCAAGCGTTTCTTACTTCCAAACTGCCATATCTCGCGAACGGATTGACCAATCCGCAAAATTTCTGTTGCATCTGAAAGTAGAAACTCTCCCGATTACAACGGTATACGTACTTTTCCCCTAAACCGTTCTAGTTATGCTTGTCGAGCATCAGAACTGCGAAAATTTTGAGTTTCTCAAGCGTTTCTTACCTCCAAACTGCCATATCTCGCGAACGGATTGACTAATCCGCAAAATTTCTGTTGCATCTGAAAGTAGAAACTTGCCCGATTACAACGGTATGCGTACTTTTCCCCTAGGCCGTTCTAGTTATTCGTTTCGAGCATCAGAACTGCGAAAATTTTGAGTTTCTCAAGCGTTTCTTACCTCCAAACTGCCATATCTGGCGAACGGATTGACCCATCCGCAAAATTTCTGTTGCATCTGAAAGTAGAAACTCGCCCGATTACAACGGTATTCATACTCTTACCCTAGGCCGTTCTAGTTATTCGTTTCGAGCATCAGAACTGCGAAAATTTTGAGTTTCTCAAGCGTTTCTTACCTCCAAACAGCCATATCTCGCTAACGGATTGACCAATTCGCAAAATTTCTGTTGCATCTGAAAGTAGAAACTCGCCTGATTACAACGGTATGCATACTCTTCCCCTAGGCCGTTCTAGTTATTGGTTTCGAGCATCAGAACTGCGAAAATTTTGAGTTTCTCAAGCGTTTCTTACCTCCAAACTGCCATATCTCGCGAACGGATTGACCAATCCGCAATATGTCTGTTTCATCTGAAAGTAGAAAGTCGCGCGATTACAACGGTATGCGTACTTTTCCCCTAGACCGTTCTCGTTATGCTTGTCGAGCATCAGAACTGCGAAAATTTTGAGTTTCTCAAGCGTTTCTTCCCTCCAAACTGCCATATCTCGCGAACGGATTGACTAATCCGCAAAATTTCTGTTGCATCTGAAAGTAGAAACTCTCCCGATTACAACGGTATGCGTACTTTTCCCCTAGGCCGTTCTAATTATGCTTGTCGAGCATCAGAACTGCGAAAATTTTGAGTTTCTCAAGTGTTTCATACTTCCAAACTGCCATATCTCGCGAACGGATTGACTAATCCGCAAAATTTCTGTTGCATCTGAAAGTAGAAACTCTCCCGATTACAACGGTATACGTACTTTTCCCCTAAACCGTTCTAGTTATGCTTGTCGAGCATCAGAACTGCGAAAATTTTGAGTTTCTCAAGCGTTTCTTACCTCCAAACTGCCATATCTCGCGAACGGATTGACTAATCCGCAAAATTTCTGTTGCATCTGAAAGTAGAAACTCGCCCGATTACAACGGTATGCTTACTTTTCCCCTAGGCCGTTCTAGTTATTCGTTTCGAGCATCAGAACTGCGAAAATTTTGAGTTTCTCAAGCGTTTCTTACCTCCAAACTGCCATATCTGGCGAACGGATTGACCAATCCGCAAAATTTCTGTTGCATCTGAAAGTAGAAACTCGCCCGATTACAACGGTATTCATACTCTTACCCTAGGCCGTTCTAGTTATTCGTTTCGAGCATCAGAACTGCGAAAATTTTGAGTTTCTCAAGCGTTTCTTACCTCCAAACAGCCATATCTCGCTAACGGATTGACCAATTCGCAAAATTTCTGTCGCATCTGAAAGTAGAAACTCGCCTGATTACAACGGTATGCATACTCTTCCCCTAGGCCGTTCTAGTTATTGGTTTCGAGCATCAGAACTGCGAAAATTTTGAGTTTCTCAAGCGTTTCTTACCTCCAAACTGCCATATCTCGCGAACGGATTGACCAATCCGCAATATGTCTGTTTCATCTGAAAGTAGAAAGTCGCGCGATTACAACGGTATGCGTACTTTTCCCCTAGACCGTTCTCGTTATGCTTGTCGAGCATCAGAACTGCGAAAATTTTGAGTTTCTCAAGCGTTTCTTACCTCCAAACTGCCATATCTCGCGAACGGATTGACTAATCCGCAAAATTTCTGTTGCATCTGAAAGTAGAAACTCTCCCGATTACAACGGTATGCGTACTTTTCCCCTAGGCCGTTCTAATTATGCTTGTCGAGCATCAGAACTGCGAAAATTTTGAGTTTCTCAAGTGTTTCATACTTCCAAACTGCCATATCTTGCGAACAGATTGACCAATCCGCAAAATTGCTGTTGCATCTGAAAGTAGAAACTCGGCCGATTACAACGGTATGCGTACTTTTCCCCTAGGCCGTTCTAGTTAATCGTTTCGAGCATCAGAACTGCGAAAATTTTGAGTTTCTCTAGCGTTTCTTACTTCCAAACTGCCATATCTCGCGCACGGATTGACCAATCCGCCAAATTTCTGATGCATCTGAAAGTAGGAACTCGCCCGATTATAACGGTATGCGTACTCTTCCCCTAGGCCGTTCTAGTTATTCGTTTCGAGCATCAGAACTGCGAAAATTTTGAGTTTCTCAAGCGTTTCTTACCTCCAAACTGCCATATCTCGCGAACGGATTGACCAATCCGGAAAGTTTCTGTTGCATCTGAAAGTAGAAACTCGCCCGACTACAACGGTATGCGTACTTTTCCCCTAGGCCGTTCTAGTTATTCGTTTCGAGCATCAGAACTGCGAAAATTTTGAGTTTCTCAAGCGTTTCTTACCTCCAAACTGCCATATCTCGCGAACGGATTGACCAATCCGCAAAATCTCTGTTGCATCTGAAAGTAGAAAGTCGCCCGATTACAACGGTATGCGTACTTTTCCCCTAGACGGTTCTAGTTATGCTTGTCGAGCATCAGAACTGCGAAAATTTTGAGTTTCTCAAGTGTTTCATACGTCCAAACTGCCATATCTCGCGAACGGATTGACCAATTCGCAAAATTTCTGTTGCATCTGAAAGTAGAAACTCGCCTGATTACAACGGTATGCATACTCTTCCCCTAGGCCGTTCTAGTAATTGGTTTCGAGCATCAGAACTGCGAAAATTTTCAGTTTCTCAAGCGTTTCTTACCTCCAAACTGCCATATCTCGCGAACGGATTGACCAATCCGCAATATGTCTGTTTCATCTGAAAGTAGAAAGTCGCGCGATTACAACGGTATGCGTACTTTTCCCCTAGACCGTTCTCGTTATGCTTGTCGAGCATCAGAACTGCGAAAATTTTGAGTTTCTCAAGCGTTTCTTACCTCCAAACTGCCATATCTCGGGAACGGATTGACTAATCCGCAAAATTTTTGTTGCATCTGAAAGTAGAAACTCTCCCGATTACAACGGTATGCGTACTTTTCCCCTAGGCCGTTCTAATTATGCTTGTCGAGCATCAGAACTGCGAAAATTTTGAGTTTCTCAAGTGTTTCATACTTCCAAACTGCCATATCTCGCGAACAGATTGACCAATCCGCAAAATTGCTGTTGCATCTGAAAGTAGAAACTCGCCCGATTACAACGGTATGCGTACTTTTCCCCTAGGCCGTTCTAGTTAATCGTTTCGAGCATCAGAACTGCGAAAATTTTGAGTTTCTCTAGCGTTTCTTACTTCCAAACTGCCATATCTCGCGAACGGATTGACCAATCCGCCAAATTTCTGATGCATCTGAAAGTAGGAACTCGCCCGATTATAACGGTATGCGTACTCTTCCCCTAGGCCGTTCTAGTTATTCGTTTCGAGCATCAGAACTGCGAAAATTTTGAGTTTCTCAAGCGTTTCTTACCTCCAAACTGCCATATCTCGCGAACGGATTGACCAATCCGCAATATTTCTGTTTCATCTGAAAGTAGAAAGTCGCGCGATTACAACGGTATGCGTACTTTTCCCCTAGACCGTTCTCGTTATGCTTGTCGAGCATCAGAACTGCGAAAATTTTGAGTTTCTCAAGCGTTTCTTACCTCCAAACTGCCATATCTCGCGAGCGGATTGACTAATCCGCAAAATTTCTGTTGCATCTGAAAGTAGAAACTCGCCCGATTACAACGGTATGCGTACTTTTCCCCTAGGCCGTTCTAGTTATTCGTTTCGAGCATCAGAACTGCGAAAATTTTGAGTTTCTCAAGCGTTTCTTACCTCCAAACTGCCATATCTGGCGAACGGATTGACCAATCCGCAAAATTTCTGTTGCATCTGAAAGTAGAAGCTCGCCCGATTACAACGGTGTGCGTACTTTTCCCCTAGGCCGTTCTAGTTATTCGTTTCGAGCATGAGAACTGCGAAAACTTTGAGTTTCTCAAGCGTTTCTTACTTCCAAACTGCCATATCTCGCGAACGGATTGACCAATCCGCAAAATTTCTGTTGCATCTGAAAGTGGAAACTCGCCCGATTACAACGGTATACGTACTTTTCCCCTAAACCGTTCTAGTTATGCTTGTCGAGCATCAGAACTGCGAAAATTTTGAGTTTCTCAAGTGTTTCATACTTCCAAACTGCCATATCTCGCGAACGGATTGACCAATTCGCAAAATTTCTGTTGCATCTGAAAGTAGGAACTCGCCCGATTACAACGGTATACGTACTTTTCCCCTAAACCGTTCTAGTTATGCTTGTCGAGCATCAGAACTGCGAAAATTTTGAGTTTCTCAAGCGTTTCTTACCTCCAAACTGCCATATCTCGCGAACGGATTGACTAATCCGCAAAATTTCTGTTGCATCTGAAAGTAGAAACTCGCCCGATTACAACGGTATACGTACTTTTCCCCTAAACCGTTCTAGTTATGCTTGTCGAGCATCAGAACTGCGAAAATTTTGAGTTTCTCAAGCGTTTCTTACCTCCAAACTGCCATATCTGGCGAACGGATTGACCAATCCGCAAAATTTCTGTTGCATCTGAAAGTAGAAACTCGCCCGATTACAACGGTATGCATACCCTTACCCTAGGCCGTTCTAGTTATTCGTTTCGAGCATCAGAACTGCGAAAACTTTGAGTTTCTCAAGCGTTTCTTACTTCCAAACTGCCATATCTCGCGAACGGATTGACCAATCCGCAAAATTTCTGTTGCATCTGAAAGTAGAAACTCGCCCGATTACAACGGTATACGTACTTTTCCCCTAAACCGTTCTAGTTATGCTTGTCGAGCATCAGAACTGCGAAAATTTTGAGTTTCTCAAGCGTTTCTTACCTCCAAACTGCCATATCTGGCGAACGGATTGACCAATCCGCAAAATTTCTGTTGCATCTGAAAGTAGAAACTCGCCCGATTACAACGGTATGCATACCCTTACCCTAGGCCGTTCTAGTTATTCGTTTCGAGCATCAGAACTGCGAAAATTTTGAGTTTCTCAAGCGTTTCTTACCTCCAAACAGCCATATCTCGCTAACGGATTGACCAATCCGCATAATTTCTGTTGCATCTGAAAGTAGAAACTCGCCCGATTACAACGGTATGCGTTCTTTTCCCCTAGTCCGTTCTAGTTATTCGTTTCGAGCATCAGAACTGCGAAAATTTTGAGTTTCTCAAGCGTTTCTTACCTCCAAACTGCCATATCTCGCGAACGGATTGACCAATCCGGAAAGTTTCTGTTGCATCTGAAAGTAGAAACTCGCCCGATTACAACGGTATGCGTACTTTTCCCCTAGGCCGTTCTAGTTATTCGTTTCGAGCATCAGAACTGCGAAAATTTTGAGTTTCTCAAGCGTTTCTTACCTCCAAACTGCCATATCTCGCGAACGGATTGACCAATCCGCAAAATTTCTGTTGCATCTGAAAGTAGAAAGTCGCCCGATTACAACGGTATGCGTACTTTTCCCCTAGACGGTTCTAGTTATGCTTGTCGAGCATCAGAACTGCGAAAATTTTGAGTTTCTCAAGTGTTTCATACGTCCAAACTGCCGTATCTCGCGAACGGATTGACCAATTCGCAAAATTTCTGTTGCATCTGAAAGTAGAAACTCGCCTGATTACAACGGTATGCATACTCTTCCCCTAGGCCGTTCTAGTTATTCGTTTCGAGCATCAGAACTGCGAAAATTTTGAGTTTCTCAAGCGTTTCTTACCTCCAAACTGCCATATCTCGCGAACGGATAGACCAATCCGCAATATTTCTGTTTCATCTGAAAGTAGAAAGTCGCGCGATTACAACGGTATGCGTACTTTTCCCCTAGACCGTTCTCGTTATGCTTGTCGAGCATCAGAACTGCGAAAATTTTGAGTTTCTCAAGCGTTTCTTACCTCCAAACTGCCATATCTCGCGAACAGATTGACTAATCCGCAAAATTTCTGTTGCATCTGAAAGTAGAAACTCTCCCGATTACAACGGTATGCGTACTTTTCCCCTAGGCCGTTCTAGTTATTCGTTTCGAGCATCAGAACTGCGAAAATTTTGAGTTTCTCAAGCGTTTCTTACCTCCAAACTGCTATATCTGGCGAACGGATTGACCTATCCGCAAAATTTCTGTTGCATCTGAAAGTAGAAGCTCGCCCGATTACAACGGTGTGCGTACTTTTCCCCTAGGCCTTTCTAGTTATTCGTTTCGAGCATCAGAACTGCGAAAATTTTGAGTTTCTCAAACGTTTCTTACCTCCAAACTGCCATATCTCGCGAACGGATTGACCAATCCGCAAAATTTCTGTTGCATCTGAAAGTAGAAAGTCGCCCGATTACAACGGTATGCGTACTTTTCCCCTAGACCGTTCTAGTTATGCTTGTCGAGCATCAGAACTGCGAAAATTTTGAGTTTCTCAAGCGTTTCTTACCTCCAAACTGCCATATCTCGCGAACGGATTGACTAATCCGCAAAATTTCTGTTGCATCTGAAAGTAGAAACTCGCCGATTACAACGGTATGCGTACTTTTCCCCTAGACCGTTCTAGTTATGCTTGTCGAGCATCAGAACTGCGAAAATTTTGTGTTTCTCAAGCGTTTCTTACCTCCAAACAGCCATATCTCGCTAACGGATTGACCAATCCGCAAAATTTCTGTTGCATCTGAAAGTAGAAACTCGCCCGATTACAACGGTATGCGTACTTTTCCCCTAGGCCGTTCTAGTTATTCGTTTCGAGCATCAGAACTGCGAAAATTTTGAGTTTCTCAAACGTTTCTTACCTCCAAACTGCCATATCTCGCGAACGGATTGACCAATCCGCAAAATTTCTGTTGCATCTGAAAGTAGAAAGTCGCCCGATTACAACGGTATGCGTACTTTTCCCCTAGACCGTTCTAGTTATGCTTGTCGAGCATCAGAACTGCGAAAATTTTGAGTTTCTCAAGTGTTTCATACTTCCAAACTGCCATATCTCGCGAACGGATTGACCAATCCGCAAAATTTCTGTTGCATCTGAAAGTAGAAACTCGCCCGATTACAACGGTATGCATACTCTTCCCCTAGGCCGTTCTAGTTATTCGTTTCGAGCATCAGAACTGCGAAAATTTTGAGTTTCTCAAGCGTTTCTTACCTCCAAACTGCCATATCTCGCGAACGGATTGTCTAATCCGCAAAATTTCTGTTGCATCTGAAAGTAGAAACTCGCCCGATTACAACGGTATGCGTACTTTTCCCCTAGGCCGTTCTAGTTATTCGTTTCGAGCATCAGAACTGCGAAAATTTTCAGTTTCTCAAGCGTTTCTTACCTCCAAACTGCCATATCTGGCGAACGGATTGACCAATCCGCAAAATTTCTGTTGCATCTGAAAGTAGAAGCTCGCCCGATTACAACGGTGTGCGTACTTTTCCCCTAGGCCGTTCTAGTTATTCGTTTCGACCATCAGAACTGCGAAAACTTTGAGTTTCTCAAGCGTTTCTTACTTCCAAACTGCCATATCTCGCGAACGGATTGACCAATCCGCAAAATTTCTGTTGCATCTGAAAGTAGAAACTCGCCCGATTACAACGGTATACGTACTTTTCCCCTAAACCGTTCTAGTCATGCTTGTCGAGCATCAGAACTGCGAAAATTTTGAGTTTCTCAAGCGTTTCTTACCTCCAAACTGCCATATCTGGCGAACGGATTGACCAATCCGCAAAATTTCTGTTGCATCTGAAAGTATAAACTCGCCCGATTACAACGGTATACGTACTTTTCCCCTAAACCGTTCTAGTTATGCTTGTCGAGCATCAGAACTGCGAAAATTTTGAGTTTCTCAAGCGTGTCTTACCTCCAAACTGCCATATCTGGCGAACGGATTGACCAATCCGCAAAATTTCTGTCGCATCTGAAAGTAGAAACTCGCCTGATTACAACGGTATGCATACTCTTCCCCTAGGCCGTTCTAGTTATTCGTTTCGAGCATCAGAACTGCGAAAATTTTGAGTTTCTCAAGCGTTTCTTACCTCCAAACTGCCATATCTCGCGAACGGGTTGACTAATCCGCAAAATTTCTGTTGCATCTGAAAGTAGAAACTCGCCCGATTACAACGGTATACGTACTTTTCCCCTAAACCGTTCTAGTCATGCTTGTCGAGCATCAGAACTGCGAAAATTTTGAGTTTCTCAAGCGTTTCTTACCTCCAAACTGCCATATCTGGCGAACGGATTGACCAATCCGCAAAATTTCTGTTGCATCTGAAAGTAGAAACTCGCCCGATTACAACGGTATACGTACTTTTCCCCTAAACCGTTCTAGTTATGCTTGTCGAGCATCAGAACTGCGAAAATTTTGAGTTTCTCAAGCGTTTCTTACCTCCAAACTGCCATATCTGGCGAACGGATTGACCAATCCGCAAAATTTCTGTTGTATCTGAAAGTAGAAACTCGCCCGATTACAACGGTATGCATACTCTTACCCTAGGCCGTTCTAGTTATTCGTTTCGAGCATCAGAACTGCGAAAATTTTGAGTTTCTCAAGCGTTTCTTACCTCCAAACAGCCATATCTCGCTAACGGATTGACCAATCCGCAAAATTTCTGTTGCATCTGAAAGTAGAAACTCGCCCGATTACAACGGTATGCGTACTTTTCCCCTAGTCCGTTCTAGTTATTCGTTTCGAGCATCAGAACTGCGAAAATTTTGAGTTTCTCAAGCGTTTCTTACCTCCAAACTGCCATATCTCGCGAACGGATTGACCAATCCGGAAAGTTTCTGTTGCATCTGAAAGTAGAAACTCGCCCGATTACAACGGTATGCGTACTTTTGCCCTAGGCCGTTCTAGTTATTCGTTTCGAGCATCAGAACTGCGAAAATTTTGAGTTTCTCAAGCGTTTCTTACCTCCAAACTGCCATATCTCGCGAACGGATTGACCAATCCGCAAAATTTCTGTTGCATCTGAAAGTAGAAAGTCGCCCGATTACAACGGTATGCGTACTTTTCCCCTAGACCGTTCTAGTTATGCTTGTCGAGCATCAGAACTGCGAAAATTTTGAGTTTCTCAAGTGTTTCATACTTCCAAACTGCCATATCTCCCGAACGGATTGACCAATTCGCAAAATTTCTGTTGCATCTGAAAGTAGAAACTCGCCTGATTACAACGGTATGCATACTCTTCCCCTAGGCCGTTCTAGTTATTCGTTTCGAGCATCAGAACTGCGAAAATTTTGAGTTTCTCAAACGTTTCTTACCTCCAAACTGCCATATCTCGCGAACGGATTGACCAATCCGCAAAATTTCTGTTGCATCTGAAAGTAGAAAGTCGCCCGATTACAACGGTATGCGTACTTTTCCCCTAGACCGTTCTAGTTATGCTTGTCGAGCATCAGAACTGCGAAAATTTTGAGTTTCTCAAGTGTTTCATACTTCCAAACTGCCATATCTCGCGAACGGATTGGCCAATCCGCAAAATTTCTGTTGCATCTGAAAGTAGAAACTCGCCCGATTACAACGGTATGCATACTCTTCCCCTAGGCCGTTCTTGTTATTCGTTTCGAGCATCAGAACTGCGAAAATTTTGAGTTTCTCAAGCGTTTCTTACCTCCAAACTGCCATATCTCGCGAACGGATTGACTAATCCGCAAAATTTCTGTTGCATCTGAAAGTAGAAACTCGCCCGATTACAACGGTATGCGTACTTTTCCCCTAGGCCGTTCTAGTTATTCGTTTCGAGCATCAGAACTGCGAAAATTTTCAGTTTCTCAAGCGTTTCTTACCTCCAAACTGCCATATCTGGCGAACGGATTGACCAATCCGCAAAATTTCTGTTGCATCTGAAAGTAGAAGCTCGCCCGATTACAACGGTGTGCGTACTTTTCCCCTAGGCCGCTCTAGTTATTCGTTTCGAGCATCAGAACTGCGAAAATTTTGAGTTTCTCAAGCGTTTCTTACCTCCAAACTGCCATATCTCGCGAACGGATTGACCAATCCGCAATATTTCTGTTTCATCTGAAAGTAGAAAGTCGCGCGATTACAACGGTATGCGTACTTTTCCCCTAGACCGTTCTCGTTATGCTTGTCGAGCATCAGAACTGCGAAAATTTTGAGTTTCTCAAGCGTTTCTTACCTCCAAACTGCCATATCTCGCGAACGGATTGACCAATCCGCAAAGTTTCTGTTGCATCTGAAAGTAGAAACTCGCCCGATTACAACGGTATGCGTACTTTTCCCCTAGGCCGTTCTAGTTATTCGTTTCGAGCATCAGAACTGCGAAAATTTTGAGTTTCTCAAGCGTTTCTTACATCCAAACTGCCATATCTCGCGAACGGATTGACCAATCCGCAAAATTTCTGTTGCATCTGAAAGTAGAAAGTCGACCGATTACAACGGTATGCGTACTTTTCCCCTAGACCGTTCTAGTTATGCTTGTCGAGCATCAGAACTGCTAAAATTTTGAGTTTCTCAAGTGTTTCATACTTCCAAACTGCCATATCTTGCGAACGGATTGACCAATCCGCAAAATTTCTGTTGCATCTGAAAGTAGAAACTCGCCCGATTACAACGGTATGCGTACTTTTCCCCTAGGCCGTTCTAGTTAATCGTTTCGAGCATCAGAACTGCGAAAATTTTGAGTTTCTCTAGCGTCTCTTACTTCCAAACTGCCATATCTCGCGAACGGATTGACCAATCCGCCAAATTTCTGATGCATCTGAAAGTAGGAACTCGCCCGATTACAACGGTATGCGTAATCTTCCCCTAGGCCGTTCTAGTTATTCGTTTCGAGCATCAGAACTGCGAAAATTTTGAGTTTCTCAAGCGTTTCTTACCTCCAAACTGCCATATCTCGCGAACGGATTGACCAATCCGCAATATTTCTGTTTCATCTGAAAGTAGAAAGTCGCGCGATTACAACGGTATGCGTACTTTTCCCCTAGACCGTTCTCGTTATGCTTGTCGAGCATCAGAACTGCGAAAATTTTGAGTTTCTCAAGCGTTTCTTACCTCCAAACTGCCATATCTCGCGAACGGATTGACTAATCCGCAAAATTTCTGTTGCATCTGAAAGTAGAAACTCGCCCGATTACAACCGTATGCGTACTTTTCCCCTAGGCCGTTCTAGTTATTCGTTTCGAGCATCAGAACTGCGAAAATTTTGAGTTTCTCAAGCGTTTCTTACCTCCAAACTGCCATATCTGGCGAACGGATTGACAAATCCGCAAAATTTCTGTTGCATCTGAAAGTAGAAGCTCGCCCGATTACAACGGTGTGCGTACTTTTCCCCTAGGCCGTTCTAGTTATTCGTTTCGAGCATCAGAACTGCGAAAACTTTGAGTTTCTCAAGCGTTTCTTACTTCCAAACTGCCATATCTCGCGAACGGATTGACCAATCCGCAAAATTTCTGTTGCATCTGAAAGCAGAAACTCGCCCGATTACAACGGTATGCGTACTTTTCCCCTAGGCCGTTCTAGTTATTCGTTTCGAGCATCAGAACTGCGAAAATTTTCAGTTTCTCAAGCGTTTCTTACTTCCAAACTGCCATATCTCGCGAACGGATTGACCAATCCGCAAAATTTCTGTTGCATCTGAAAGTAGAAACTCGCCCGATTACAACGGTATACGTACTTTTCCCCTAAACCGTTCTAGTCATGCTTGTCGAGCATCAGAACTGCGAAAATTTTGAGTTTCTCAAGCGTTTCTTACCTCCAAACTGCCATATCTGGCGAACGGATTGACCAATCCGCAAAATTTCTGTTGCATCTGAAAGTAGAAACTCGCCCGATTACAACGGTATACGTACTTTTCCCCTAAACCGTTCTAGTTATGCTTGTCGAGCATCAGAACTGCGAAAATTTTGAGTTTCTCAAGCGTTTCTTACCTCCAAACTGCCATATCTGGCGAACGGATTGACCAATCCGCAAAATTTCTGTTGTATCTGAAAGTAGAAACTCGCCCGATTACAACGGTATGCATACTCTTACCCTAGGCCGTTCTAGTTATTCGTTTCGAGCATCAGAACTGCGAAAATTTTGAGTTTCTCAAGCGTTTCTTACATCCAAACAGCCATATCTCGCTAACGGATTGACCAATCCGCAAAATTTCTGTTGCATCTGAAAGTAGAAACTCGCCCGATTACAACGGTATGCGTACTTTTCCCCTAGTCCGTTCTAGTTATTCGTTTCGAGCATCAGAACTGCGAAAATTTTGAGTTTCGCAAGCGTTTCTTACCTCCAAACTGCCATATCTCGCGAACGGATTGACCAATCCGGAAAGTTTCTGTTGCATCTGAAAGTAGAAAGTCGCCCGATTACAACGGTATGCGTACTTTTCTCCTAGACCGTTCTAGTTATGCTTGTCGAGCATCAGAACTGCGAAAATTTTGAGTTTCTCAAGTGTTTCATACTTCCAAACTGCCATATCTCGCGAACGGATTGACCAATTCGCAAAATTTCTGTTGCATCTGAAAGTAGAAACTCGCCTGATTACAACGGTATGCATACTCTTCCCCTAGGCCGTTCTAGTTATTCGTTTCGAGCATCAGAACTGCGAAAATTTTGAGTTTCTCAAACGTTTCTTACCTCCAAACTGCCATATCTCGCGAACGGATTGACCAATCCGCAAAATTTCTGTTGCATCTGAAAGTAGAAAGTCGCCCGATTACAACGGTATGCGTACTTTTCCCCTAGACCGTTCTAGTTATGCTTGTCGAGCATCAGAACTGCGAAAATTTTGAGTTTCTCAAGCGTTTCTTACCTCCAAACTGCCATATCTCGCGAACGGATTGACCAATCCGCAATATTTCTGTTTCATCTGAAAGTAGAAAGTCGCGCGATTACAACGGTATGCGTACTTTTCCCCTAGACCGTTCTCGTTATGCTTGTCGAGCATCAGAACTGCGAAAATTTTGAGTTTCTCAAGCGTTTCTTACCTCCAAACTGCCATATCTCGCGAACGGATTGACTAATCCGCAAAATTTCTGTTGCATCTGAAAGTAGAAACTCGCCCGATTACAACCGTATGCGTACTTTTCCCCTAGGCCGTTCTAGTTATTCGTTTCGAGCATCAGAACTGCGAAAATTTTGAGTTTCTCAAGCGTTTCTTACCTCCAAACTGCCATATCTGGCGAACGGATTGACAAATCCGCAAAATTTCTGTTGCATCTGAAAGTAGAAGCTCGCCCGATTACAACGGTGTGCGTACTTTTCCCCTAGGCCGTTCTAGTTATTCGTTTCGAGGATCAGAACTGCGAAAACTTTGAGTTTCTCAAGCGTTTCTTACTTCCAAACTGCCATATCTCGCGAACGGATTGACCAATCCGCAAAATTTCTGTTGCATCTGAAAGCAGAAACTCGCCCGATTACAACGGTATGCGTACTTTTCCCCTAGACCGTTCTAGTTATTCGTTTCGAGCATCAGAACTGCGAAAATTTTCAGTTTCTCAAGCGTTTCTTACCTCCAAACTGCCATATCTGGCGAACGGATTGACCAATCCGCAAAATTTCTGTTGCATCTGAAAGTAGAACCTCGCCCGATTACAACGGTGTGCGTACTTTTCCCCTAGGCCGTTCTAGTTATTCGTTTCGACCATCAGAACTGCGAAAACTTTGAGTTTCTCAAGCGTTTCTTACTTCCAAACTGCCATATCTCGCGAACGGATTGACCAATCCGCAAAATTTCTGTTGCATCTGAAAGTAGAAACTCGCCCGATTACAACGGTATACGTACTTTTCCCCTAAACCGTTCTAGTCATGCTTGTCGAGCATCAGAACTGCGAAAATTTTGAGTTTCTCAAGCGTTTCTTACCTCCAAACTGCCATATCTGGCGAACGGATTGACCAATCCGCAAAATTTCTGTTGCATCTGAAAGTACAAACTCGCCCGATTACAACGGTATACGTACTTTTCCCCTAAACCGTTCTAGTTATGCTTGTCGAGCATCAGAACTGCGAAAATTTTGAGTTTCTCAAGCGTTTCTTACCTCCAAACTGCCATATCTGGCGAACGGATTGACCAATCCGCAAAATTTCTGTTGTATCTGAAAGTAGAAACTCGCCCGATTACAACGGTATGCATACTCTTACCCTAGGCCGTTCTAGTTATTCGTTTCGAGCATCAGAACTGCGAAAATTTTGAGTTTCTCAAGCGTTTCTTACATCCAAACAGCCATATCTCGCTAACGGATTGACCAATCCGCAAAATTTCTGTTGCATCTGAAAGTAGAAACTCGCCCGATTACAACGGTATGCGTACATTTCCCCTAGTCCGTTCTAGTTATTCGTTTCGAGCATCAGAACTGCGAAAATTTTGAGTTTCTCAAGCGTTTCTTACCTCCAAACTGCCATATCTCGCGAACGGATTGACCAATCCGGAAAGTTTCTGTTGCATCTGAAAGTAGAATCTCGCCCGATTACAACGGTATGCGTACTTTTCCCCTAGGCCGTTCTAGTTATTCGTTTCGAGCATCAGAACTGCGAAAATTTTGAGTTTCTCAAGCGTTTCTTACCTCCAAACTGCCATATCTCGCGAACGGATTGACCAATCCGCAAAATTTCTGTTGCATCTGAAAGTAGAAAGTCGCCCGATTACAACGGTATGCGTACTTTTCCCCTAGACCGTTCTAGTTATGCTTGTCGAGCATCAGAACTGCGAAAATTTTGAGTTTCTCAAGTGTTTCATACTTCCAAACTGCCATATCTCGCGAACGGATTGACCAATTCGCAAAATTTCTGTTGCATCTGAAAGTAGAAACTCGCCTGATTACAACGGTATGCATACTCTTCCCCTAGGCCGTTCTAGTTATTCGTTTCGAGCATCAGAACTGCGAAAATTTTGAGTTTCTCAAACGTTTCTTACCTCCAAACTGCCATATCTCGCGAACGGATTGACCAATCCGCAAAATTTCTGTTGCATCTGAAAGTAGAAAGACGCCCGATTACAACGGTATGCGTACTTTTCCCCTAGACCGTTCTAGTTATGCTTGTCGAGCATCAGAACTGCGAAAATTTTGAGTTTCTCAAGTGTTTCATACTTCCAAACTGCCATATCTCGCGAACGGATTGACCAATCCGCAAAATTTCTGTTGCATCTGAAAGTAGAAACTCGCCCGATTACAACGGTATGCATACTCTTCCCCTAGGCCGTTCTAGTTATTCGTTTCGAGCATCAGAACTGCGAAAATTTTGAGTTTCTCAAGCGTTTCTTACCTCCAAACTGCCATATCTCGCGAACGGATTGAATAATCCGCAAAATTTCTGTTGCATCTGAAAGTAGAACCTCGCCCGATTACAACGGTGTGCGTACTTTTCCCCTAGGCCGTTCTAGTTATTCGTTTCGACCATCAGAACTGCGAAAACTTTGAGTTTCTCAAGCGTTTCTTACTTCCAAACTGCCATATCTCGCGAACGGATTGACCAATCCGCAAAATTTCTGTTGCATCTGAAAGTAGAAACTCGCCCGATTACAACGGTATACGTACTTTTCCCCTAAACCGTTCTAGTCATGCTTGTCGAGCATCAGAACTGCGAAAATTTTGAGTTTCTCAAGCGTTTCTTACCTCCAAACTGCCATATCTGGCGAACGGATTGACCAATCCGCAAAATTTCTGTTGCATCTGAAAGTACAAACTCGCCCGATTACAACGGTATACGTACTTTTCCCCTAAACCGTTCTAGTTATGCTTGTCGAGCATCAGAACTGCGAAAATTTTGAGTTTCTCAAGCGTTTCTTACCTCCAAACTGCCATATCTGGCGAACGGATTGACCAATCCGCAAAATTTCTGTTGTATCTGAAAGTAGAAACTCGCCCGATTACAACGGTATGCATACTCTTACCCTAGGCCGTTCTAGTTATTCGTTTCGAGCATCAGAACTGCGAAAATTTTGAGTTTCTCAAGCGTTTCTTACCTCCAAACTGCCATATCTCGCGAACGGATTGACCAATCCGGAAAGTTTCTGTTGCATCTGAAAGTAGAATCTCGCCCGATTACAACGGTATGCGTACTTTTCCCCTAGACCGTTCTAGTTATGCTTGTCGAGCATCAGAACTGCGAAAATTTTGAGTTTCTCAAGTGTTTCATACTTCCAAACTGCCATATCTCGCGAACGGATTGACCAATCCGCAAAATTTCTGTTGCATCTGAAAGTAGAAACTCGCCCGATTACAACGGTATGCATACTCTTCCCCTAGGCCGTTCTAGTTATTCGTTTCGAGCATCAGAACTGCGAAAATTTTGAGTTTCTCAAACGTTTCTTACCTCCAAACTGCCATATCTCGCGAACGGATTGACCAATCCGCAAAATTTCTGTTGCATCTGAAAGTAGAAAGTCGCCCGATTACAACGGTATGCGTACTTTTCCCCTAGACCGTTCTAGTTATGCTTGTCGAGCATCAGAACTGCGAAAATTTTGAGTTTCTCAAGTGTTTCATACTTCCAAACTGCCATATCTCGCGAACGGATTGACCAATTCGCAAAATTTCTGTTGCATCTGAAAGTAGAAACTCGCCTGATTACAACGGTATGCATACTCTTCCCCTAGGCCGTTCTAGTTATTCGTTTCGAGCATCAGAACTGCGAAAATTTTGAGTTTCTCAAACGTTTCTTACCTCCAAACTGCCATATCTCGCGAACGGATTGACCAATCCGCAAAATTTCTGTTGCATCTGAAAGTAGAAAGTCGCCCGATTACAACGGTATGCGTACTTTTCCCCTAGACCGTTCTAGTTATGCTTGTCGAGCATCAGAACTGCGAAAATTTTGAGTTTCTCAAGTGTTTCATACTTCCAAACTGCCATATCTCGCGAACGGATTGACCAATCCGCAAAATTTCTGTTGCATCTGAAAGTAGAAACTCGCCCGATTACAACGGTATGCATACTCTTCCCCTAGGCCGTTCTAGTTATTCGTTTCGAGCATCAGAACTGCGAAAATTTTGAGTTTCTCAAGCGTTTCTTACCTCCAAACTGCCATATCTCGCGAACGGATTGACTAATCCGCAAAATTTCTGTTGCATCTGAAAGTAGAAACTCGCCCGATTACAACGGTATGCGTACTTTTCCCCTAGGCCGTTCTAGTTATTCGTTTCGAGCATCAGAACTGCGAAAATTTTCAGTTTCTCAAGCGTTTCTTACCTCCAAACTGCCATATCTGGCGAACGGATTGACCAATCCGCAAAATTTCTGTTGCATCTGAAAGTAGAAGCTCGCCCGATTACAACGGTGTGCGTACTTTTCCCCTAGGCCGCTCTAGTTATTCGTTTCGAGCATCAGAACTGCGAAAATTTTGAGTTTCTCAAGCGTTTCTTACCTCCAAACTGCCATATCTCGCGAACGGATTGACCAATCCGCAAAATTTCTGTTGCATCTGAAAGTAGAAAGTCGCCCGATTACAACGGTATGCGTACTTTTCCCCTAGACCGTTCTAGTTATGCTTGTCGAGCATCAGAACTGCGAAAATTTTGAGTTTCTCAAGTGTTTCATACTTCCAAACTGCCATATCTCGCGAACGGATTGACCAATTCGCAAAATTTCTGTTGCATCTGAAAGTAGAAACTCGCCTGATTACAACGGTATGCATACTCTTCCCCTAGGCCGTTCTAGTTATTCGTTTCGAGCATCAGAACTGCGAAAATTTTGAGTTTCTCAAGCGTTTCTTACCTCCAAACTGCCATATCTCGCGAACGGATTGACCAATCCGCAATATTTCTGTTTCATCTGAAAGTAGAAAGTCGCGCGATTACAACGGTATGCGTACTTTTCCCCTAGACCGTTCTAGTTATGCTTGTCGAGCATCAGAACTGCGAAAATTTTGTGTTTCTCAAGCGTTTCTTACCTCCAAACAGCTATATCTCGCTAACGGATTGACCAATCCGCAAAATTTCTGTTGCATCTGAAAGTAGAAACTCGCCCGATTACAACGGTATGCGTACTTTTCCCCTAGGTCGTTCTAGTTATTCGTTTCGAGCATCAGAACTGCGAAAATTTTGAGTTTCTCAAACGTTTCTTACCTCCAAACTGCCATATCTCGCGAACGGATTGACCAATCCGCAAAATTTCTGTTGCATCTGAAAGTAGAAAGTCGCCCGATTACAACGGTATGCGTACTTTTCCCCTAGACCGTTCTAGTTATGCTTGTCGAGCATCAGAACTGCGAAAATTTTGAGTTTCTCAAGTGTTTCATACTTCCAAACTGCCATATCTCGCGAACGGATTGACCAATCCGCAAAATTTCTGTTGCATCTGAAAGTAGAAACTCGCCCGATTACAACGGTATGCATACTCTTCCCCTAGGCCGTTCTAGTTATTCGTTTCGAGCATCAGAACTGCGAAAATTTTGAGTTTCTCAAGCGTTTCTTACCTCCAAACTGCCATATCTCGCGAACGGATTGACTAATCCGCAAAATTTCTGTTGCATCTGAAAGTAGAAACTCGCCCGATTACAACGGTGTGCGTACTTTTCCCCTAGGCCGTTCTAGTTATTCGTTTCGAGCATCAGAACTGCGAAAATTTTCAGTTTCTCAAGCGTTTCTTACCTCCAAACTGCCATATCTGGCGAACGGATTGACCAATCCGCAAAATTTCTGTTGCATCTGAAAGTAGAAGCTCGCCCGATTACAACGGTGTGCGTACTTTTCCCCTAGGCCGCTCTAGTTATTCGTTTCGAGCATCAGAACTGCGAAAATTTTGAGTTTCTCAAGCGTTTCTTACCTCCAAACTGCCATATCTCGCGAACGGATTGACCAATCCGCAAAATTTCTGTTGCATCTGAAAGTAGAAAGTCGCCCGATTACAACGGTATGCGTACTTTTCCCCTAGACCGTTCTAGTTATGCTTGTCGAGCATCAGAACTGCGAAAATTTTGAGTTTCTCAAGTGTTTCATACTTCCAAACTGCCATATCTCGCGAACGGATTGACCAATTCGCAAAATTTCTGTTGCATCTGAAAGTAGAAACTCGCCTGATTACAACGGTATGCATACTCTTCCCCTAGGCCGTTCTAGTTATTCGTTTCGAGCATCAGAACTGCGAAAATTTTGAGTTTCTCAAGCGTTTCTTACCTCCAAACTGCCATATCTCGCGAACGGATTGACCAATCCGCAATATTTCTGTTTCATCTGAAAGTAGAAAGTCGCGCGATTACAACGGTATGCGTACTTTTCCCCTAGACCGTTCTAGTTATGCTTGTCGAGCATCAGAACTGCGAAAATTTTGTGTTTCTCAAGCGTTTCTTACCTCCAAACAGCTATATCTCGCTAACGGATTGACCAATCCGCAAAATTTCTGTTGCATCTGAAAGTAGAAACTCGCCCGATTACAACGGTATGCGTACTTTTCCCCTAGGTCGTTCTAGTTATTCGTTTCGAGCATCAGAACTGCGAAAATTTTGAGTTTCTCAAACGTTTCTTACCTCCAAACTGCCATATCTCGCGAACGGATTGACCAATCCGCAAAATTTCTGTTGCATCTGAAAGTAGAAAGTCGCCCGATTACAACGGTATGCGTACTTTTCCCCTAGACCGTTCTAGTTATGCTTGTCGAGCATCAGAACTGCGAAAATTTTGAGTTTCTCAAGTGTTTCATACTTCCAAACTGCCATATCTCGCTAACGGATTGACCAATCCGCAAAATTTCTGTTGCATCTGAAAGTAGAAACTCGCCCGATTACAACGGTATGCATACTCTTCCCCTAGGCCGTTCTAGTTATTCGTTTCGAGCATCAGAACTGCGAAAATTTTGAGTTTCTCAAGCGTTTCTTACCTCCAAACTGCCATATCTCGCGAACGGATTGACTAATCCGCAAAATTTCTGTTGCATCTGAAAGTAGAAACTCGCCCGATTACAACGGTGTGCGTACTTTTCCCCTAGGCCGTTCTAGTTATTCGTTTCGAGCATCAGAACTGCGAAAATTTTCAGTTTCTCAAGCGTTTCTTACCTCCAAACTGCCATATCTGGCGAACGGATTGACCAATCCGCAAAATTTCTGTTGCATCTGAAAGTAGAAGCTCGCCCGATTACAACGGTGTGCGTACTTTTCCCCTAGGCCGCTCTAGTTATTCGTTTCGAGCATCAGAACTGCGAAAATTTTGAGTTTCTCAAGCGTTTCTTACCTCCAAACTGCCATATCTCGCGAACGGATTGACTAATCCGCAAAATTTCTGTTGCATCTGAAAGTAGAAACTCGCCCGATTACATCGGTATGCGTACCTTTCCCCTAGGCCGTTCTAGTTATTCGTTTCGAGCATCAGAACTGCGAAAATTTTGTGTTTCTCAAGTGTTACATACTTCCAAACTGCCATATCTCGCGAACGGATTGACCAATCCGCAAAATTTCTGTTGCATCTGTAAGTAGAAACTCGCCTGATTGCAACGGTATGCGTACTTTTCCCCTAGGCCGTTCTAGTTATTCGTTTCGAGCATCAGAACTGCGAAAATTTTGAGTTTCTCAAGCGTTTCTTACTTACAAACTGCCATATCTCGCGAACGGATTGACAAATCCGCAAAGTTTCTGTTGCATCTGAAAGTAGAAACTCGCCCGATTACAACGGTGTGCGTACTTTTCCCCTAGGCCGTTCTAGTTATTCGTTTCGAGCATCAGAACTGCGAAAATTTTCAGTTTCTCAAGCGTTTCTTACCTCCAAACTGCCATATCTGGCGAACGGATTGACCAATCCGCAAAATTTCTGTTGCATCTGAAAGTAGAAAGTCGCCCGATTACAACGGTATGCGTACTTTTCCCCTAGACCGTTCTAGTTATGCTTGTCGAGCATCAGAACTTCGAAAATTTTGAGTTTCTCAAGCGTTTCTTACCTCCAAACTGCCATATCTCGCGAACGGATTGACTAATCCGCAAAATTTCTGTTGCATCTGAAAGTAGAAACTCGCCCGATTACATCGGTATGCGTACCTTTCCCCTAGGCCGTTCTAGTTATTCGTTTCGAGCATCAGAACTGCGAAAATTTTGTGTTTCTCAAGTGTTACATACTTCCAAACTGCCATATCTCGCGAACGGATTGACCAATCCGCAAAATTTCTGTTGCATCTGTAAGTAGAAACTCGCCTGATTGCAACGGTATGCGTACTTTTCCCCTAGGCCGTTCTAGTTATTCGTTTCGAGCATCAGAACTGCGAAAATTTTGAGTTTCTCAAGCGTTTCTTACCTACAAACTGCCATATCTCGCGAACGGATTGACCAATCCGCAAAGTTTCTGTTGCATCTGAAAGTAGAAACTCGCCCGATTACAACGGTATGCGTACTTTTCCCCTAGGCCGTTCTAGTTATTCGTTTCGAGCATCAGAACTGCGAAAATTTTGAGTTTCTCAAGCGTTTCTTACCTCCAAACTGCCATATCTCGCGAACGGATTGACCAATCCGCAAAGTTTCTGTTGCATCTGAAAGTAGAAACTCGCCCGATTACAACGGTATGCGTACTTTTCCCCTAGGCCGTTCTAGTTATTCGTTTCGAGCATCAGAACTGCGAAAATTTTGAGTTTCTCAAGCGTTTCTTACCTCCAAACTGCCATATCTCGCGAACGGATTGACCAATCCGCAAAATTTCTGTTGCATCTGAAAGTAGAAAGTCGACCGATTACATCGGTATGCGTACCTTTCCCCTAGGCCGTTCTAGTTATTCGTTTCGAGCATCAGAACTGCGAAAATTTTCAGTTTCTCAAGCGTTTCTTACCTCCAAACTGCCATATCTGGCGAACGGATTGACCAATCCGCAAAATTTCTGTTGCATCTGAAAGTAGAAGCTCGCCCGATTACAACGGTGTGCGTACTTTTCCCCTAGGCCGCTCTAGTTATTCGTTTCGAGCATCAGAACTGCGAAAATTTTGAGTTTCTCAAGCGTTTCTTACCTCCAAACTGCCATATCTCGCGAACGGATTGACCAATCCGCAAAATTTCTGTTGCATCTGAAAGTAGAAAGTCGCCCGATTACAACGGTATGCGTACTTTTCCCCTAGACCGTTCTAGTTATGCTTGTCGAGCATCAGAACTGCGAAAATTTTGAGTTTCTCAAGTGTTTCATACTTCCAAACTGCCATATCTCGCGAACGGATTGACCAATTCGCAAAATTTCTGTTGCATCTGAAAGTAGAAACTCGCCTGATTACAACGGTATGCATACTCTTCCCCTAGGCCGTTCTAGTTATTCGTTTCGAGCATCAGAACTGCGAAAATTTTGAGTTTCTCAAGCGTTTCTTACCTCCAAACTGCCATATCTCGCGAACGGATTGACCAATCCGCAATATTTCTGTTTCATCTGAAAGTAGAAAGTCGCGCGATTACAACGGTATGCGTACTTTTCCCCTAGACCGTTCTAGTTATGCTTGTCGAGCATCAGAACTGCGAAAATTTTGTGTTTCTCAAGCGTTTCTTACCTCCAAACAGCTATATCTCGCTAACGGATTGACCAATCCGCAAAATTTCTGTTGCATCTGAAAGTAGAAACTCGCCCGATTACAACGGTATGCGTACTTTTCCCCTAGGCCGTTCTAGTTATTCGTTTCGAGCATCAGAACTGCGAAAATTTTGAGTTTCTCAAGCGTTTCTTACCTACAAACTGCCATATCTCGCGAACGGATTGACAAATCCGCAAAGTTTCTGTTGCATCTGTAAGTAGAAACTCGCCTGATTGCAACGGTATGCGTACTTTTCCCCTAGGCCGTTCTAGTTATTCGTTTCGAGCATCAGAACTGCGAAAATTTTGAGTTTCTCAAGCGTTTCTTACCTACAAACTGCCATATCTCGCGAACGGATTGACCAATCCGCAAAGTTTCTGTTGCATCTGAAAGTAGAAACTCGCCCGATTACAACGGTATGCGTACTTTTCCCCTAGGCCGTTCTAGTTATTCGTTTCGAGCATCAGAACTGCGAAAATTTTGAGTTTCTCAAGCGTTTCTTACCTCCAAACTGCCATATCTCGCGAACGGATTGACCAATCCGCAAAGTTTCTGTTGCATCTGAAAGTAGAAACTCGCCCGATTACAACGGTATGCGTACTTTTCCCCTAGGCCGTTCTAGTTATTCGTTTCGAGCATCAGAACTGCGAAAATTTTGAGTTTCTCAAGCGTTTCTTACCTCCAAACTGCCATATCTCGCGAACGGATTGACCAATCCGCAAAATTTCTGTTGCATCTGAAAGTAGAAAGTCGACCGATTACAACGGTATGCGTACTTTTCCCCTAGACCGTTCTAGTTATGCTTGTCGAGCATCAGAACTGCGAAAATTTTGAGTTTCTCAAGTGTTTCATACTTCCAAACTGCCATATCTTGCGAACGGATTGACCAATCCGCAAAATTTCTGTTGCATCTGAAAGTAGAAACTCGCCCGATTACAACGGTATGCGTACTTTTCCCCTAGGCCGTTCTAGTTAATCGTTTCGAGCATCAGAACTGCGAAAATTTTGAGTTTCTCTAGCGTTTCTTACTTCCAAACTGCCATATCTCGCGAACGGATTGACCAATCCGCCAAATTTCTGATGCATCTGAAAGTAGGAACTCGCCCGATTACAACGGTATGCGCACTCTTCCCCTAGGCCGTTCTAGTTATTCGTTTCGAGCATCAGAACTGCGAAAATTTTGAGTTTCTCAAGCGTTTCTTACCTCCAAACTGCCATATCTCGCGAACGGATTGACCAATCCGCAATATTTCTGTTTCATCTGAAAGTAGAAAGTCGCGCGATTACAACGGTATGCGTACTTTTCCCCTAGACCGTTCTCGTTATGCTTGTCGAGCATCAGAACTGCGAAAATTTTGAGTTTCTCAAGCGTTTCTTACCTCCAAACTGCCATATCTCGCGAACGGATTGACTAATCCGCAAAATTTCTGTTGCATCTGAAAGTAGAAACTCGCCCGATTACAACCGTATGCGTACTTTTCCCCTAGGCCGTTCTAGTTATTCGTTTCGAGCATCAGAACTGCGAAAATTTTGAGTTTCTCAAGCGTTTCTTACCTCCAAACTGCCATATCTGGCGAACGGATTGACCAATCCGCAAAATTTCTGTTGCATCTGAAAGTAGAAGCTCGCCCGATTACAACGGTGTGCGTGCTTTTCCCCTAGGCCGTTCTAGTTATTCGTTTCGAGCATCAGAACTGCGAAAACTTTGAGTTTCTCAAGCGTTTCTTACTTCCAAACTGCCATATCTCGCGAACGGATTGACCAATCCGCAAAATTTCTGTTGCATCTGAAAGCAGAAACTCGCCCGAATACAACGGTATACGTACTTTTCCCCTAAACCGTTCTAGTTATGCTTGTCGAGCATCAGAACTGCGAAAATTTTGAGTTTCTCAAGCGTTTCTTACCTCCAAACTGCCATATCTGGCGAACGGATTGACCAATCCGCAAAATTTCTGTTGCATCTGAAAGTAGAAACTCGCCCGATTACAACGGTATGCGTACTTTTCCCCTAGTCCGTTCTAGTTATTCGTTTCGAGCATCAGAACTGCGAAAATTTTGAGTTTCTCAAGCGATTCTTACCTCCAAACTGCCATATCTCGCGAAAGGATTGACCAATCCGCAAAATTTCTGTTGCATCTGAAAGTAGAAACTCGCCGATTACAACGGTATGCGTTCTTTTCCCCTAGAACGTTCTACTTATGCTTGTCGAGCATCAGAACTTCGAAAATTTTGAGTTTCTCAAGCGTTTCTTACCTCCAAACTGCCATATCTCGCGAACGGATTGACTAATCCGCAAAATTTCTGTTGCATCTGAAAGTAGAAACTCGCCCGATTACAACGGTATGCGTACCTTTCCCCTAGGCCGTTCTAGTTATTCGTTTCGAGCATCAGAACTGCGAAAATTTTGTGTTTCTCAAGTGTTACATACTTCCAAACTGCCATATCTCGCGAACGGATTGACCAATCCGCAAAATTTCTGTTGCATCTGAAAGTAGAAACTCGCCCGATTACAACGGTATGCGTACTTTTCCCCTAGACCGTTCTAGTTATGCTTGTCGAGCACCAGAACTGCGAATATTTTGAGTTTCTCAAGCGTTTCTTACCTCCAAACTGCCATATCTCGCGAACGGATTGACCAATCCGCAAAATTTCTGTTGCGTCTGAAAGTAGAAACTCGCCCGATTACAACGGTATGCGTACTTTTCCCCTAGGCCGTTCTAGTTAATCGTTTCGAGCATCAGAACTGTGAAAATTTTGAGTTTCTCTAGCGTTTCTTACTTCCAAACTGCCATATCTCGCGAACGGATTGACCAATCCGCCAAATTTCTGATGCATCTGAAAGTAGGAACTCGCCCGATTACAACGGTATGCGTACTCTTCCCCTAGGCCGTTCTAGTTATTCGTTTCGAGCATCAGAACTGCGAAAATTTTGAGTTTCTCAAGCGTTTCTTACCTCCAAACTGCCATATCTCGCGAACGGATTGACTAATCCGCAAAATTTCTGTTGCATCTGAAAGTAGAAACTCGCCCGATTACAACCGTATGCGTACTTTTCCCCTAGGCCGTTCTAGTTATTCGTTTCGAGCATCAGAACTGCGAAAATTTTGAGTTTCTCAAGCGTTTCTTACCTCCAAACTGCCATATCTGGCGAACGGATTGACCAATCCGCAAAATTTCTGTTGCATCTGAAAGTAGAAGCTCGCCCGATTACAACGGTGTGCGTACTTTTCCCCTAGGCCGTTCTAGTTATTCGTTTCGAGCATCAGAACTGCGAAAATTTTGTGTTTCTCAAGTGTTACATACTTCCAAACTGCCATATCTCGCGAACGGATTGACCAATCCGCAAAATTTCTGTTGCATCTGAAAGTAGAAATTCGCCTGATTGCAACGGTATGCGTACTTTTCCCCTAGGCCGTTCTAGTTATTCGTTTCGAGCATCAGAACTGCGAAAATTTTGAGTTTCTCAAGCGTTTCTTACCTACAAACTGCCATATCTCGCGAACGGATTGACCAATCCGCAAAGTTTCTGTTGCATCTGAAAGTAGAAACTCGCCCGATTACAACGGTATGCGTACTTTTCCCCTAGGCCGTTCTAGTTATTCGTTTCGAGCATCAGAACTGCGAAAATTTTGAGTTTCTCAAGCGTTTCTTACCTCCAAACTGCCATATCTCGCGAACGGATTGACCAATCCGCAAAGTTTCTGTTGCATCTGAAAGTAGAAACTCGCCCGATTACAACGGTATGCGTACTTTTCCCCTAGGCCGTTCTAGTTATTCGTTTCGAGCATCAGAACTGCGAAAATTTTGAGTTTCTCAAGCGTTTCTTACCTCCAAACTGCCATATCTCGCGAACGGATTGACCAATCCGCAAAATTTCTGTTGCATCTGAAAGTAGAAAGTCGACCGATTACAACGGTATGCGTACTTTTCCCCTAGACCGTTCTAGTTATGCTTGTCGAGCATCAGAACTGCGAAAATTTTGAGTTTCTCAAGTGTTTCATACTTCCAAACTGCCATATCTTGCGAACGGATTGACCAATCCGCAAAATTTCTGTTTCATCTGAAAGTAGAAACTCGCCCGATTACAACGGTATGCGTACTTTTCCCCTAGGCCGTTCTAGTTAATCGTTTCGAGCATCAGAACTGCGAAAATTTGGAGTTTCTCTAGCGTTTCTTACTTCCAAACTGCCATATCTCGCGAACGGATTGACCAATCCGTCAAATTTCTGATGCATCTGAAAGTAGGAACTCGCCCGATTACAACGGTATGCGTACTCTTCCCCTAGGCCGTTCTAGTTATTCGTTTCGAGCATCAGAACTGCGAAAATTTTGAGTTTCTCAAGCGTTTCTTACCTCCAAACTGCCATATCTCGCGAACGGATTGACCAATCCGCAATATTTCTGTTCCATCTGAAAGTAGAAAGTCGCGCGATTACAACGGTATGCGTACTTTTCCCCTAGACCGTTCTCGTTATGCTTGTCGAGCATCAGAACTGCGAAAATTTTGAGTTTCTCAAGCGTTTCTTACCTCCAAACTGCCATATCTCGCGAACGGATTGACTAATCCGCAAAATTTCTGTTGCATCTGAAAGCAGAAACTCGCCCGATTACAACCGTATGCGTACTTTTCCCCTAGGCCGTTCTAGTTATTCGTTTCGAGCATCAGAACTGCGAAAATTTTGAGTTTCTCAAGCGTTTCTTACCTCCAAACTGCCATATCTGGCGAACGGATTGACCAATCCGCAAAATTTCTGTTGCATCTGAAAGTAGAAGCTCGCCCGATTACAACGGTGTGCGTGCTTTTCCCCTAGGCCGTTCTAGTTATTCGTTTCGAGCATCAGAACTGCGAAAACTTTGAGTTTCTCAAGCGTTTCTTACTTCCAAACTGCCATATCTCGCGAACGGATTGACCAATCCGCAAAATTTCTGTTGCATCTGAAAGCAGAAACTCGCCCGAATACAACGGTATACGTACTTTTCCCCTAAACCGTTCTAGTTATGCTTGTCGAGCATCAGAACTGCGAAAATTTTGAGTTTCTCAAGCGTTTCTTACCTCCAAACTGCCATATCTGGCGAACGGATTGACCAATCCGCAAAATTTCTGTTGCATCTGAAAGTAGAAACTCGCCCGATTACAACGGTATGCGTACTTTTCCCCTAGTCCGTTCTAGTTATTCGTTTCGAGCATCAGAACTGCGAAAATTTTGAGTTTCTCAAGCGATTCTTACCTCCAAACTGCCATATCTCGCGAAAGGATTGACCAATCCGCAAAATTTCTGTTGCATCTGAAAGTAGAAACTCGCCGATTACAACGGTATGCGTTCTTTTCCCCTAGACCGTTCTAGTTATGCTTGTCGAGCATCAGAACTTCGAAAATTTTGAGTTTCTCAAGCGTTTCTTACCTCCAAACTGCCATATCTCGCGAACGGATTGACTAATCCGCAAAATTTCTGTTGCATCTGAAAGTAGAAACTCGCCCGATTACAACGGTATGCGTACCTTTCCCCTAGGCCGTTCTAGTTATTCGTTTCGAGCATCAGAACTGCGAAAATTTTGTGTTTCTCAAGTGTTACATACTTCCAAACTGCCATATCTCGCGAACGGATTGACCAATCCGCAAAATTTCTGTTGCATCTGAAAGTAGAAACTCGCCCGATTACAACGGTATGCGTACTTTTCCCCTAGACCGTTCTAGTTATGCTTGTCGAGCATCAGAACTGCGAATATTTTGAGTTTCTCAAGCGTTTCTTACCTCCAAACTGCCATATCTCGCGAACGGATTGACCAATCCGCAAAATTTCTGTTGCATCTAAAAGTAGAAACTCGCCCGATTACAACGGTATGCGTACTTTTCCCCTAGGCCGTTGTAGTTATTCGTTTCGAGCATGAGAACTGCGAAAATTTTGGGTTTCTCAAGCGTTGCTTACCTCCAAACTGCCATATCTCGCGAACGGATTGACCAATCCGCAAAATTTCTGTTGCATCTGAAAGTAGAAAGTCGACCGATTACAACGGTATGCGTACTTTTCCCCTAGGCCGTTCTAGTTAATCGTTTCGAGCATCAGAACTGTGAAAATTTTGAGTTTCTCTAGCGTTTCTTACTTCCAAACTGCCATATCTCGCGAACGGATTGACCAATCCGCCAAATTTCTGATGCATCTGAAAGTAGGAACTCGCCCGATTACAACGGTATGCGTACTCTTCCCCTAGGCCGTTCTAGTTATTCGTTTCGAGCATCAGAACTGCGAAAATTTTGAGTTTCTCAAGCGTTTCTTACCTCCAAACTGCCATATCTCGCGAACGGATTGACTAATCCGCAAAATTTCTGTTGCATCTGAAAGTAGAAACTCGCCCGATTACAACCGTATGCGTACTCTTCCCCTAGGCCGTTCTAGTTATTCGTTTCGAGCATCAGAACTGCGAAAATTTTGAGTTTCTCAAGCGTTTCTTACCTCCAAACTGCCATATCTCGCGAACGGATTGACTAATCCGCAAAATTTCTGTTGCATCTGAAAGTAGAAACTCGCCCGATTACAACCGTATGCGTACTTTTCCCCTAGGCCGTTCTAGTTATTCGTTTCGAGCATCAGAACTGCGAAAATTTTGAGTTTCTCAAGCGTTTCTTACCTCCAAACTGCCATATCTCGCGAACGGATTGACCAATCCGCAAAATTTCTGTTGCATCTAAAAGTAGAAACTCGCCCGATTACAACGGTATGCGTACTTTTCCCCTAGGCCGTTGTAGTTATTCGTTTCGAGCATGAGAACTGCGAAAATTTTGGGTTTCTCAAGCGTTGCTTACCTCCAAACTGCCATATCTCGCGAACGGATTGACCAATCCGCAAAATTTCTGTTGCATCTGAAAGCAGAAACTCGCCCGATTACAACGGTATACGTACTTTTCCCCTAAACCGTTCTAGTTATGCTTGTCGAGCATCAGAACTTCGAAAATTTTGAGTTTCTCAAGCGTTTCTTACATCCAAACTGCCATATCTGGCGAACGGATTGACCAATCCGCAAAATTTCTGTTGCATCTGAAAGTAGAAACTCGCCCGATTACAACGGTATGCGTACCTTTCCCCTCGGCCGTTCTAGTTATTCGTTTCGAGCATCAGAACTGCGAAAATTTTGTGTTTCTCAAGTGTTACATACTTCCAAACTGCCATATCTCGCGAACGGATTGACCAATCCGCAAAATTTCTGTTGCATCTGAAAGTAGAAACTCGCCCGATTGCAACGGTATGCGTACTTTTCCCCTAGACCGTTCTAGTTATGCTTGTCGAGCATCAGAACTGCGAAAATTTTGAGTTTCTCAAGCGTTTCTTACCTCCAAACTGCCATATCTCGCGAACGGATTGACGAATCCGCAAAATTTCTGTTGCATCTTATAGTAGAAACTCGCCCGATTACAACGGTATGCGTACTTTTCCCCTAGGCCGTTGTAGTTATTCGTTTCGAGCATGAGAACTGCGAAAATTTTGGGTTTCTCAAGCGTTGCTTACCTCCAAACTGCCATATCTCGCGAACGGATTGACCAATCCGGAAAATTTCTGATGCATCTGAAAGTAGAAACTCGCCCGATTACCACGGTATGCGTACTTTTCCCCTAGGCCGCTCTATTTATTCGTTTCGAGTATCAGAACTGCGAAAATTTTGTGTTTCTCAAGCGTTTCTTACCTCCAAACTGCCATATCTCGCGAACGGATTGACCAATCCGCAAAGTTTCTGTTGCATCTGAAAGTAGAAACTCGCCCGATTACAACGGTATGCGTACTTTTCCCCTAGGCCGTTCTGGTTATTCGTTTCGAGCATCAGAACTGCGAAAATTTTGAGTTTCTCAAGCGTTTCTTACCTCCAAACTGCCATATCTCGCGAACGGATTGACCAATCCGCAAAGTTTCTGTTGCATCTGAAAGTAGAAGCTCGCCCGATTACAACGGTATGCGTACTTTTCCCCTAGGCCGTTCTAGTTATTCGTTTCGAGCATCAGAACTGCGAAAATTTTGAGTTTCTCAAGCGTTTCTTACCTCCAAACTGCCATATCTCGCGAACGGATTGACCAATCCGCAATATTTCTGTTTCATCTGAAAGTAGAAAGTCGCGCGATTACAACGGTATACGTACTTTTCCCCTAAACCGTTCTAGTTATGCTTGTCGAGCATCAGAACTTCGAAAATTTTGAGTTTCTCAAGCGTTTCTTACATCCAAACTGCCATATCTGGCGAACGGATTGACCAATCCGCAAAATTTCTGTTGCATCTGAAAGTAGAAACTCGCCCGATTACAACGGTATGCGTACCTTTCCCCTCGGCCGTTCTAGTTATTCGTTTCGAGCATCAGAACTGCGAAAATTTTGTGTTTCTCAAGTGTTACATACTTCCAAACTGCCATATCTCGCGAACGGATTGACCAATCCGCAAAATTTCTGTTGCATCTGAAAGTAGAAACTCGCCCGATTGCAACGGTATGCGTACTTTTCCCCTAGACCGTTCTAGTTATGCTTGTCGAGCATCAGAACTGCGAAAATTTTGAGTTTCTCAAGCGTTTCTTACCTCCAAACTGCCATATCTCGCGAACGGATTGACGAATCCGCAAAATTTCTGTTGCATCTTATAGTAGAAACTCGCCCGATTACAACGGTATGCGTACTTTTCCCCTAGGCCGTTGTAGTTATTCGTTTCGAGCATGAGAACTGCGAAAATTTTGGGTTTCTCAAGCGTTGCTTACCTCCAAACTGCCATATCTCGCGAACGGATTGACCAATCCGGAAAATTTCTGATGCATCTGAAAGTAGAAACTCGCCCGATTACCACGGTATGCGTACTTTTCCCCTAGGCCGCTCTATTTATTCGTTTCGAGTATCAGAACTGCGAAAATTTTGTGTTTCTCAAGCGTTTCTTACCTCCAAACTGCCATATCTCGCGAACGGATTGACCAATCCGCAAAGTTTCTGTTGCATCTGAAAGTAGAAACTCGCCCGATTACAACGGTATGCGTACTTTTCCCCTAGGCCGTTCTGGTTATTCGTTTCGAGCATCAGAACTGCGAAAATTTTGAGTTTCTCAAGCGTTTCTTACCTCCAAACTGCCATATCTCGCGAACGGATTGACCAATCCGCAAAGTTTCTGTTGCATCTGAAAGTAGAAGCTCGCCCGATTACAACGGTATGCGTACTTTTCCCCTAGGCCGTTCTAGTTATTCGTTTCGAGCATCAGAACTGCGAAAATTTTGAGTTTCTCAAGCGTTTCTTACCTCCAAACTGCCATATCTCGCGAACGGATTGACCAATCCGCAATATTTCTGTTTCATCTGAAAGTAGAAAGTCGCGCGATTACAACGGTATGCGTACTTTTCCCCTAGACCGTTCTCGTTATGCTTGTCGAGCATCAGAACTGCGAAAATTTTGAGTTTCTCAAGCGTTTCTTACCTCCAAACTGCCATATCTGGCGAACGGATTGACCAATCCGCAAAATTTCTGTTGCATCTGAAAGTAGAAGCTCGCCCGATTACAACGGTGTGCGTACTTTTCCCCTAGGCCGTTCTAGTTATTCGTTTCGAGCATCAGAACTGCGAAAACTTTGAGTTTCTCAAGCGTTTCTTACTTCCAAACTGCCATATCTCGCGAACGGATTGACCAATCCGCAAAATTTCTGTTGCATCTGAAAGCAGAAACTCGCCCGATTACAACGGTATACGTACTTTTCCCCTAAACCGTTCTAGTTATGCTTGTCGAGCATCAGAACTTCGAAAATTTTGAGTTTCTCAAGCGTTTCTTACATCCAAACTGCCATATCTGGCGAACGGATTGACCAATCCGCAAAGTTTCTGTTGCATCTGAAAGTAGAAACTCGCCCGATTACAACGGTATGCGTACTTTTCCCCTAGGCCGTTCTAGTTATTCGTTTCGAGCATCAGAACTGCGAAAATTTTGTGTTTCTCAAGTGTTACATACTTCCAAACTGCCATATCTCGCGAACGGATTGACCAATCCGCAAAATTTCTGTTGCATCTGAAAGTAGAAACTCGCCTGATTGCAACGGTATGCGTACTTTTCCCCTAGGCCGCTCTAGTTATTCGTTTCGAGCATCAGAACTTCGAAAATTTTGAGTTTCTCAAGCGTTTCTTACCTACAAACTGCCATATCTCGCGAACGGATTGACCAATCCGCAAAGTTTCTGTTGCATCTGAAAGTAGAAACTCGCCCGATTACAACGGTATGCGTACTTTTCCCCTAGGCCGTTCTAGTTATTCGTTTCGAGCATCAGAACTGCGAAAATTTTGAGTTTCTCAAGCGTTTCTTACCTCCAAACTGCCATATCTCGCGAACGGATTGACCAATCCGCAAAGTTTCTGTTGCATCTGAAAGTAGAAACTCGCCCGATTACAACGGTATGCGTACTTTTCCCCTAGGCCGTTCTAGTTATTCGTTTCGAGCATCAGAACTGCGAAAATTTTGAGTTTCTCAAGCGTTTCTTACCTCCAAACTGCCATATCTCGCGTACGGATTGACCAATCCGCAAAATTTCTGTTGCATCTGAAAGTAGAAACTCGCCCGATTACAACGGTATGCGTACTTTTCCCCTAGGCCGTTCTAGTTAATCGTTTCGAGCATCAGAACTGCGAAAATTTTGAGTTTCTCTAGCGTTTCTTACTTCCAAACTGCCATATCTCGCGAACGGATTGACCAATCCGTCAAATTTCTGATGCATCTGAAAGTAGGAACTCGCCCGATTACAACGGTATGCGTACTCTTCCCCTAGGCCGTTCTAGTTATTCGTTTCGAGCATCAGAACTGCGAAAATTTTGAGTTTCTCAAGCGTTTCTTACCTCCAAACTGCCATATCTCGCGAACGGATTGACCAATCCGCAATATTTCTGTTTCATCTGAAAGTAGAAAGTCGCGCGATTACAACGGTATGCGTACTTTTCCCCTAGACCGTTCTCGTTATGCTTGTCGAGCATCAGAACTGCGAAAATTTTGAGTTTCTCAAGCGTTTCTTACCTCCAAACTGCCATATCTCGCGAACGGATTGACTAATCTGCAAAATTTCTGTTGCATCTGAAAGTAGAAACTCGCCCGATTACAACCGTATGCGTACTTTTCCCCTAGGCCGTTCTAGTTATTCGTTTCGAGCATCAGAACTGCGAAAATTTTGAGTTTCTCAAGCGTTTCTTACCTCCAAACTGCCATATCTGGCGAACGGATTGACCAATCCGCAAAATTTCTGTTGCATCTGAAAGTAGAAGCTCGCCCGATTACAACGGTGTGCGTGCTTTTCCCCTAGGCCGTTCTAGTTATTCGTTTCGAGCATCAGAACTGCGAAAACTTTGAGTTTCTCAAGCGTTTCTTACTTCCAAACTGCCATATCTCGCGAACGGATTGACCAATCCGCAAAATTTCTGTTGCATCTGAAAGCAGAAACTCGCCCGAATACAACGGTATACGTACTTTTCCCCTAAACCGTTCTAGTTATGCTTGTCGAGCATCAGAACTGCGAAAATTTTGAGTTTCTCAAGCGTTTCTTACCTCCAAACTGCCATATCTGGCGAACGGATTGACCAATCCGCAAAATTTCTGTTGCATCTGAAAGTAGAAACTCGCCCGATTACAACGGTATGCGTACTTTTCCCCTAGTCCGTTCTAGTTATTCGTTTCGAGCATCAGAACTGCGAAAATTTTGAGTTTCTCAAGCGATTCTTACCTCCAAACTGCCATATCTCGCGAAAGGATTGACCAATCCGCAAAATTTCTGTTGCATCTGAAAGTAGAAACTCGCCGATTACAACGGTATGCGTTCTTTTCCCCTAGACCGTTCTAGTTATGCTTGTCGAGCATCAGAACTTCGAAAATTTTGAGTTTCTCAAGCGATTCTTACCTCCAAACTGCCATATCTCGCGAACGGATTGACTAATCCGCAAAATTTCTGTTGCATCTGAAAGTAGAAACTCGCCCGATTACAACGGTATGCGTACCTTTCCCCTAGGCCGTTCTAGTTATTCGTTTCGAGCATCAGAACTGCGAAAATTTTGTGTTTCTCAAGTGTTACATACTTCCAAACTGCCATATCTCGCGAACGGATTGACCAATCCGCAAAATTTCTGTTGCATCTGAAAGTAGAAACTCGCCCGATTACAACGGTATGCGTACTTTTCCCCTAGACCGTTCTAGTTATGCTTGTCGAGCATCAGAACTGCGAATATTTTGAGTTTCTCAAGCGTTTCTCACCTCCAAACTGCCATATCTCGCGAACGGATTGACCAATCCGCAAAATTTCTGTTGCATCTAAAAGTAGAAACTCGCCCGATTACAACGGTATGCGTACTTTTCCCCTAGGCCGTTGTAGTTATTCGTTTCGAGCATGAGAACTGCGAAAATTTTGGGTTTCTCAAGCGTTGCTTACCTCCAAACTGCCATATCTCGCGAACGGATTGACCAATCCGCAAAATTTCTGTTGCATCTGAAAGTAGAAAGTCGACCGATTACAACGGTATGCGTACTTTTCACCTAGACCGTTCTAGTTATGCTTGTCGAGCATCAGAACTGCGAAAATTTTGAGTTTCTCAAGTGTTTCATACTTCCAAACTGCCATATCTTGCGAACGGATTGACCAATCCGCAAAATTTCTGTTGCATCTGAAAGTAGAAACTCGCCCGATTACAACGGTATGCGTACTTTTCCCCTAGGCCGTTCTAGTTAATCGTTTCGAGCATCAGAACTGTGAAAATTTTGAGTTTCTCTAGCGTTTCTTACTTCCAAACTGCCATATCTCGCGAACGGATTGACCAATCCGCCAAATTTCTGATGCATCTGAAAGTAGGAACTCGCCCGATTACAACGGTATGCGTACTCTTCCCCTAGGCCGTTCTAGTTATTCGTTTCGAGCATCAGAACTGCGAAAATTTTGAGTTTCTCAAGCGTTTCTTACCTCCAAACTGCCATATCTCGCGAACGGATTGACTAATCCGCAAAATTTCTGTTGCATCTGAAAGTAGAAACTCGCCCGATTACAACCGTATGCGTACTTTTCCCCTAGGCCGTTCTAGTTATTCGTTTCGAGCATCAGAACTGCGAAAATTTTGAGTTTCTCAAGCGTTTCTTACCTCCAAACTGCCATATCTCGCGAACGGATTGACCAATCCGCAAAATTTCTGTTGCATCTAAAAGTAGAAACTCGCCCGATTACAACGGTATGCGTACTTTTCCCCTAGGCCGTTGTAGTTATTCGTTTCGAGCATGAGAACTGCGAAAATTTTGGGTTTCTCAAGCGTTGCTTACCTCCAAACTGCCATATCTCGCGAACGGATTGACCAATCCGCAAAATTTCTGTTGCATCTGAAAGCAGAAACTCGCCCGATTACAACGGTATACGTACTTTTCCCCTAAACCGTTCTAGTTATGCTTGTCGAGCATCAGAACTTCGAAAATTTTGAGTTTCTCAAGCGTTTCTTACATCCAAACTGCCATATCTGGCGAACGGATTGACCAATCCGCAAAATTTCTGTTGCATCTGAAAGTAGAAACTCGCCCGATTACAACGGTATGCGTACCTTTCCCCTAGGCCGTTCTAGTTAATCGTTTCGAGCATCAGAACTGTGAAAATTTTGAGTTTCTCTAGCGTTTCTTACATCCAAACTGCCATATCTCGCGAAAAGATTGACCAATCCGCCAAATTTCTGATGCATCTGAAAGTAGGAACTCGCCCGATTACAACGGTATGCGTACTCTTCCCCTAGGCCGTTCTAGTTATTCGTTTCGAGCATCAGAACTGCGAAAATTTTGAGTTTCTCAAGCGTTTCTTACCTCCAAACTGCCATATCTCGCGAACGGATTGACTAATCCGCAAAATTTCTGTTGCATCTGAAAGTAGAAACTCGCCCGATTACAACCGTATGCGTACTTTTCCCCTAGGCCGTTCTAGTTATTCGTTTCGAGCATCAGAACTGCGAAAATTTTGAGTTTCTCAAGCGTTTCTTACCTCCAAACTGCCATATCTCGCGAACGGATTGACCATTCCGCAAAATTTCTGTTGCATCTAAAAGTAGAAACTCGCCCGATTACAACGGTATGCGTACTTTTCCCCTAGGCCGTTGTAGTTATTCGTTTCGAGCATGAGAACTGCGAAAATTTTGGGTTTCTCAAGCGTTGCTTACCTCCAAACTGCCATATCTCGCGAACGGATTGACCAATCCGCAAAATTTCTGTTGCATCTGAAAGCAGAAACTCGCCCGATTACAACGGTATACGTACTTTTCCCCTAAACCGTTCTAGTTATGCTTGTCGAGCATCAGAACTTCGAAAATTTTGAGTTTCTCAAGCGTTTCTTACATCCAAACTGCCATATCTGGCGAACGGATTGACCAATCCGCAAAATTTCTGTTGCATCTGAAAGTAGAAACTCGCCCGATTACAACGGTATGCGTACCTTTCCCCTCGGCCGTTCTAGTTATTCGTTTCGAGCATCAGAACTGCGAAAATTTTGTGTTTCTCAAGTGTTACATACTTCCAAACTGCCATATCTCGCGAACGGATTGACCAATCCGCAAAATTTCTGTTGCATCTGAAAGTAGAAACTCGCCCGATTACAACGGTATGCGTACTTTTCCCCTAGACCGTTCTAGTTATGCTTGTCGAGCATCAGAACTGCGAAAATTTTGAGTTTCTCAAGCGTTTCTTACCTCCAAACTGCCATATCTCGCGAACGGATTGACGAATCCGCAAAATTTCTGTTGCATCTTATAGTAGAAACTCGCCCGATTACAACGGTATGCGTACTTTTCCCCTAGGCCGTTGTAGTTCTTCGTTTCGAGCATGAGAACTGCGAAAATTTTGGGTTTCTCAAGCGTTGCTTACCTCCAAACTGCCATATCTCGCGAACGGATTGACCAATCCGGAAAATTTCTGATGCATCTGAAAGTAGAAACTCGCCCGATTACCACGGTATGCGTACTTTTCCCCTAGGCCGCTCTATTTATTCGTTTCGAGCATCAGAACTGCGAAAATTTTGTGTTTCTCAAGCGTTTCTTACCTCCAAACTGCCATATCTCGCGAACGGATTGACCAATCCGCAAAGTTTCTGTTGCATCTGAAAGTAGAAACTCGCCCGATTACAACGGTATGCGTACTTTTCCCCTAGGCCGTTCTAGTTATTCGTTTCGAGCATCAGAACTGCGAAAATTTTGAGTTTCTCAAGCGTTTCTTACCTCCAAACTGCCATATCTCGCGAACGGATTGACCAATCCGCAAAGTTTCTGTTGCATCTGAAAGTAGAAGCTCGCCCGATTACAACGGTATGCGTACTTTTCCCCTAGGCCGTTCTAGTTATTCGATTCGAGCATCAGAACTGCGAAAATTTTGAGTTTCTCAAGCGTTTCTTACCTCCAAACTGCCATATCTCGCGAACGGATTGACCAATCCGCAATATTTCTGTTTCATCTGAAAGTAGAAAGTCGCGCGATTACAACGGTATGCGTACTTTTCCCCTAGACCGTTCTCGTTATGCTTGTCGAGCATCAGAACTGCGAAAATTTTGAGTTTCTCAAGCGTTTCTTACCTCCAAACTGCCATATCTCGCGAACGGATTGACTAATCCGCAAAATTTCTGTTGCATCTGAAAGTAGAATCTCGCCCGATTACAACCGTATGCGTACTTTTCCCCTAGGCCGTTCTAGTTATTCGTTTCGAGCATCAGAACTGCGAAAATTTTGAGTTTCTCAAGCGTTTCTTACCTCCAAACTGCCATATCTGGCGAACGGATTGACCAATCCGCAAAATTTCTGTTGCATCTGAAAGTAGAAGCTCGCCCGATTACAACGGTGTGCGTACTTTTCCCCTAGGCCGTTCTAGTTATTCGTTTCGAGCATCAGAACTGCGAAAACTTTGAGTTTCTCAAGCGTTTCTTACTTCCAAACTGCCATATCTCGCGAACGGATTGACCAATCCGCAAAATTTCTGTTGCATCTGAAAGCAGAAACTCGCCCGAATACAACGGTATACGTACTTTTCCCCTAAACCGTTCTAGTTATGCTTGTCGAGCATCAGAACTGCGAAAATTTTGAGTTTCTCAAGCGTTTCTTACCTCCAAACTGCCATATCTGGCGAACGGATTGACCAATCCGCAAAATTTCTGTTGCATCTGAAAGTAGAAACTCGCCCGATTACAACGGTATGCGTACTTTTCCCCTAGTCCGTTCTAGTTATTCGTTTCGAGCATCAGAACTGCGAAAATTTTGAGTTTCTCAAGCGATTCTTACCTCCAAACTGCCATATCTCGCGAAAGGATTGACCAATCCGCAAAATTTCTGTTGCATCTGAAAGTAGAAACTCGCCGATTACAACGGTATGCGTTCTTTTCCCCTAGACCGTTCTAGTTATGCTTGTCGAGCATCAGAACTTCGAAAATTTTGAGTTTCTCAAGCGTTTCTTACCTCCAAACTGCCATATCTCGCGAACGGATTGACTAATCCGCAAAATTTCTGTTGCATCTGAAAGTAGAAACTCGCCCGATTACAACGGTATGCGTACCTTTCCCCTAGGCCGTTCTAGTTATGCTTGTCGAGCATCAGAACTGCGAAAATTTGGAGTTTCTCAAGTGTTTCATACTTCCAAACTGCCATATCTTGCGAACGGATTGACCAATCCGCAAAATTTCTGTTGCATCTGAAAGTAGAAACTCGCCCGATTACAACGGTATGCGTACTTTTCCCCTAGGCCGTTCTAGTTAATCGTTTCGAGCATCAGAACTGCGAAAATTTTGAGTTTCTCAAGTGTTTCATACTTCCAAACTGCCATATCTCGCGAACGGATTGACCAATCCGCAAAATTTCTGTTGCATCTGAAAGTAGAAACTCGCCCGATTACAACGGTATGCGTACTTTTCCCCTAGACCGTTCTAGTTATGCTTGTCGAGCATCAGAACTGCGAAAATTTTGAGTTTCTCAAGCGTTTCTTACCTCCAAACTGCCATATCTCGCGAACGGATTGACCAATCAGCAAAATTTCTGTTGCATCTAAAAGTAGAAACTCGCCCGATTACAACGGTATGCGTACTTTTCCCCTAGGCCGTTGTAGTTATTCGTTTCGAGCATGAGAACTGCGAAAATTTTGGGTTTCTCAAGCGTTGCTTACCTCCAAACTGCCATATCTCGCGAACGGATTGACCAATCCGCAAAATTTCTGTTGCATCTGAAAGTAGAAAGTCGACCGATTACAACGGTATGCGTACTTTTCCCCTAGACCGTTCTAGTTATGCTTGTCGAGCATCAGAACTGCGAAAATTTTGAGTTTCTCAAGTGTTTCATACTTCCAAACTGCCATATCTTGCGAACGGATTGACCAATCCGCAAAATTTCTGTTGCATCTGAAAGTAGAAACTCGCCCGATTACAACGGTATGCGTACTTTTCCCCTAGACCGTTCTAGTTATGCTTGTCGAGCATCAGAACTGCGAAAATTTTGAGTTTCTCAAGTGTTTCATACTTCCAAACTGCCATATCTTGCGAACGGATTGACCAATCCGCAAAATTTCTGTTGCATCTGAAAGTAGAAACTCGCCCGATTACAACGGTATGCGTACTTTTCCCCTAGACCGTTCTAGTTATGCTTGTCGAGCATCAGAACTGCGAAAATTTTGAGTTTCTCAAGTGTTTCATACTTCCAAACTGCCATATCTTGCGAACGGATTGACCAATCCGCAAAATTTCTGTTGCATCTGAAAGTAGAAACTCGCCCGATTACAACGGTATGCGTACTTTTCCCCTAGGCCGTTCTAGTTAATCGTTTCGAGCATCAGAACTGCGAAAATTTTGAGTTTCACAAGCGTTTCTTACATCCAAACTGCCATATCTGGCGAACGGATTGACCAATCCGCAAAATTTCTGTTGCATCTGAAAGTAGAAACTCGCCCGATTACAACGGTATGCGTACCTTTCCCCTAGGCCGTTCTAGTTAATCGTTTCGAGCATCAGAACTGTGAAAATTTTGAGTTTCTCTAGCGTTTCTTACTTCCAAACTGCCATATCTCGCGAACGGATTGACCAATCCGCCAAATTTCTGATGCATCTGAAAGTAGGAACTCGCCCGATTACAACGGTATGCGTACTCTTCCCCTAGGCCGTTCTAGTTATTCGTTTCGAGCATCAGAACTGCGAAAATTTTGAGTTTCTCAAGCGTTTCTTACCTCCAAACTGCCATATCTCGCGAACGGATTGACTAATCCGCAAAACTTCTGTTGCATCTGAAAGTAGAAACTCGCCCGATTACAACCGTATGCGTACTTTTCCCCTAGGCCGTTCTAGTTATTCGTTTCGAGCATCAGAACTGCGAAAATTTTGAGTTTCTCAAGCGTTTCTTACCTCCAAACTGCCATATCTCGCGAACGGATTGACCAATCCGCAAAATTTCTGTTGCATCTAAAAGTAGAAACTCGCCCGATTACAACGGTATGCGTACTTTTCCCCTAGGCCGTTGTAGTTATTCGTTTCGAGCATGAGAACTGCGAAAATTTTGGGTTTCTCAAGCGTTGCTTACCTCCAAACTGCCATATCTCGCGAACGGATAGACCAATCCGCAAAATTTCTGTTGCATCTGAAAGCAGAAACTCGCCCGATTACAACGGTATACGTACTTTTCCCCTAAACCGTTCTAGTTATGCTTGTCGAACATCAGAACTTCGAAAATTTTGAGTTTCTCAAGCGTTTCTTACATCCAAACTGCCATATCTGGCGAACGGATTGACCAATCCGCAAAATTTCTGTTGCATCTGAAAGTAGAAACTCGCCCGATTACAACGGTATGCGTACCTTTCCCCTCGGCCGTTCTAGTTATTCGTTTCGAGCATCAGAACTGCGAAAATTTTGTGTTTCTCAAGTGTTACATACTTCCAAACTGCCATATCTCGCGAACGGATTGACCAATCCGCAAAATTTCTGTTGCATCTGAAAGTAGAAACTCGCCCGATTACAACGGTATGCGTACTTTTCCCCTAGACCGTTCTAGTTATGCTTGTCGAGCATCAGAACTGCGAAAATTTTGAGTTTCTCAAGCGTTTCTTACCTCCAAACTGCCATATCTCGCGAACGGATTGACGAATCCGCAAAATTTCTGTTGCATCTTATAGTAGAAACTCGCCCGATTACAACGGTATGCGTACTTTTCCCCTAGGCCGTTGTAGTTATTCGTTTCGAGCATGAGAACTGCGAAAATTTTGGGTTTCTCAAGCGTTGCTTACCTCCAAACTGCCATATCTCGCGAACGGATTGACCAATCCGGAAAATTTCTGATGCATCTGAAAGTAGAAACTCGCCCGATTACCACGGTATGCGTACTTTTCCCCTAGGCCGCTCTATTTATTCGTTTCGAGCATCAGAACTGCGAAAATTTTGTGTTTCTCAAGCGTTTCTTACCTCCAAACTGCCATATCTCGCGAACGGATTGACCAATCCGCAAAGTTTCTGTTGCATCTGAAAGTAGAAACTCGCCCGATTACAACGGTATGCGTACTTTTCCCCTAGGCCGTTCTAGTTATTCGTTTCGAGCATCAGAACTGCGAAAATTTTGAGTTTCTCAAGCGTTTCTTACCTCCAAACTGCCATATCTCGCGAACGGATTGACCAATCCGCAAAGTTTCTGTTGCATCTGAAAGTAGAAGCTCGCCCGATTACAACGGTATGCGTACTTTTCCCCTAGGCCGTTCTAGTTATTCGTTTCGAGCATCAGAACTGCGAAAATTTTGAGTTTCTCAAGCGTTTCTTACCTCCAAACTGCCATATCTCGCGAACGGATTGACCAATCCGCAATATTTCTGTTTCATCTGAAAGTAGAAAGTCGCGCGATTACAACGGTATGCGTACTTTTCCCCTAGACCGTTCTCGTTATGCTTGTCGAGCATCAGAACTGCGAAAATTTTGAGTTTCTCAAGCGTTTCTTACCTCCAAACTGCCATATCTCGCGAACGGATTGACTAATCCGCAAAATTTCTGTTGCATCTGAAAGTAGAATCTCGCCCGATTACAACCGTATGCGTACTTTTCCCCTAGGCCGTTCTAGTTATTCGTTTCGAGCATCAGAACTGCGAAAATTTTGAGTTTCTCAAGCGTTTCTTACCTCCAAACTGCCATATCTGGCGAACGGATTGACCAATCCGCAAAATTTCTGTTGCATCTGAAAGTAGAAGCTCGCCCGATTACAACGGTGTGCGTACTTTTCCCCTAGGCCGTTCTAGTTATTCGTTTCGAGCATCAGAACTGCGAAAACTTTGAGTTTCTCAAGCGTTTCTTACTTCCAAACTGCCATATCTCGCGAACGGATTGACCAATCCGCAAAATTTCTGTTGCATCTGAAAGCAGAAACTCGCCCGAATACAACGGTATACGTACTTTTCCCCTAAACCGTTCTAGTTATGCTTGTCGAGCATCAGAACTGCGAAAATTTTGAGTTTCTCAAGCGTTTCTTACCTCCAAACTGCCATATCTGGCGAACGGATTGACCAATCCGCAAAATTTCTGTTGCATCTGAAAGTAGAAACTCGCCCGATTACAACGGTATGCGTACTTTTCCCCTAGTCCGTTCTAGTTATTCGTTTCGAGCATCAGAACTGCGAAAATTTTGAGTTTCTCAAGCGATTCTTACCTCCAAACTGCCATATCTCGCGAAAGGATTGACCAATCCGCAAAATTTCTGTTGCATCTGAAAGTAGAAACTCGCCGATTACAACGGTATGCGTTCTTTTCCCCTAGACCGTTCTAGTTATGCTTGTCGAGCATCAGAACTTCGAAAATTTTGAGTTTCTCAAGCGTTTCTTACCTCCAAACTGCCATATCTCGCGAACGGATTGACTAATCCGCAAAATTTCTGTTGCATCTGAAAGTAGAAACTCGCCCGATTACAACGGTATGCGTACCTTTCCCCTAGGCCGTTCTAGTTATGCTTGTCGAGCATCAGAACTGCGAAAATTTGGAGTTTCTCAAGTGTTTCATACTTCCAAACTGCCATATCTTGCGAACGGATTGACCAATCCGCAAAATTTCTGTTGCATCTGAAAGTAGAAACTCGCCCGATTACAACGGTATGCGTACTTTTCCCCTAGGCCGTTCTAGTTAATCGTTTCGAGCATCAGAACTGCGAAAATTTTGAGTTTCTCAAGTGTTTCATACTTCCAAACTGCCATATCTCGCGAACGGATTGACCAATCCGCAAAATTTCTGTTGCATCTGAAAGTAGAAACTCGCCCGATTACAACGGTATGCGTACTTTTCCCCTAGACCGTTCTAGTTATGCTTGTCGAGCATCAGAACTGCGAAAATTTTGAGTTTCTCAAGCGTTTCTTACCTCCAAACTGCCATATCTCGCGAACGGATTGACCAATCAGCAAAATTTCTGTTGCATCTAAAAGTAGAAACTCGCCCGATTACAACGGTATGCGTACTTTTCCCCTAGGCCGTTGTAGTTATTCGTTTCGAGCATGAGAACTGCGAAAATTTTGGGTTTCTCAAGCGTTGCTTACCTCCAAACTGCCATATCTCGCGAACGGATTGACCAATCCGCAAAATTTCTGTTGCATCTGAAAGTAGAAAGTCGACCGATTACAACGGTATGCGTACTTTTCCCCTAGACCGTTCTAGTTATGCTTGTCGAGCATCAGAACTGCGAAAATTTTGAGTTTCTCAAGTGTTTCATACTTCCAAACTGCCATATCTTGCGAACGGATTGACCAATCCGCAAAATTTCTGTTGCAGCTGAAAGTAGAAACTCGCCCGATTACAACGGTATGCGTACTTTTCCCCTAGGCCGTTCTAGTTAATCGTTTCGAGCATCAGAACTGCGAAAATTTTGAGTTTCTCTAGCGTTTCTTACTTCCAAACTGCCATATCTCGCGAACGGATTGACCAATCCGCCAAATTTCTGATGCATCTGAAAGTAGGAACTCGCCCGATTACAACGGTATGCGTACTCTTCCCCTAGGCCGTTCTAGTTATTCGTTTCGAGCATCAGAACTGCGAAAATTTTGAGTTTCTCAAGCGTTTCTTACCTCCAAACTGCCATATCTCGCGAACGGATTGACTAATCCGCAAAATTTCTGTTGCATCTGAAAGTAGAAACTCGCCCGATTACAACCGTATGCGTACTTTTCCCCTAGGCCGTTCTAGTTATTCGTTTCGAGCATCAGAACTGCGAAAATTTTGAGTTTCTCAAGCGTTTCTTACCTCCAAACTGCCATATCTGGCGAACGGATTGACCAATCCGCAAAATTTCTGTTGCATCTGAAAGTAGAAGCTCGCCCGATTACAACGGTGTGCGTACTTTTCCCCTAGGCCGTTCTAGTTATTCGTTTCGAGCATCAGAACTGCGAAAACTTTGAGTTTCTCAAGCGTTTCTTACTTCCAAACTGCCATATCTCGCGAACGGATTGACCAATCCGCAAAATTTCTGTTGCATCTGAAAGCAGAAACTCGCCCGATTACAACGGTATACGTACTTTTCCCCTAAACCGTTCTAGTTATGCTTGTCGAGCATCAGAACTTCGAAAATTTTGAGTTTCTCAAGCGTTTCTTACATCCAAACTGCCATATCTGGCGAACGGATTGACCAAACCGCAAAATTTCTGTTGCATCTGAAAGTAGAAAGTCGACCGATTACAACGGTATGCGTACTTTCCCCCTAGACCGTTCTAGTTATGGTTGTCGAGCATCAGAACTGCGAAAATTTTGAGTTTCTCAAGTGTTTCATACTTCCAAACTGCCATATCTTGCGAACGGATTGACCAATCCGCAAAATTTCTGTTGCATCTGAAAGTAGAAACTCGCCCGATTACAACGGTATGCGTACTTTTCCCCTAGGCCGTTCTAGTTAATCGTTTCGAGCATCAGAACTGCGAAAATTTTGAGTTTCTCTAGCGTTTCTTACTTCCAAACTGCCATATCTCGCGAACGGATTGACCAATCCGCCAAATTTCTGATGCATCTGAAAGTAGAAACTCGCCCGATTACAACTGTATGCGTACTTTTCCCCTAGTCCGTTCTAGTTATTCGTTTCGAGCATCAGAACTGCGAAAATTTTGAGTTTCTGGAGCGTTTCTTACCTCCAAACTGCCATATCTCGCGAACGGATTGACCAATCCGCAAAATTTCTGTTGCATTTGAAAGTAGAAACTCGCCCGATTACAACGGAATGCGTACTTTTCCCCTAGGCCGCTCTAGTTATTCGTTTCGAGCATCAGAACTGCGAAAATTTTGAGTTTCTCAAGCGTTTCTTACCTACAAACTGCCATATCTCGCGAACGGATTGACCAATCCGCAAAATTTCTGATGCATCTGAAAGTAGAAACTCGCCCGATTACAACGGTATGCGTACTTTTCCTCTAGGCCGCTCTATTTATTCGTTTCGAGCATCAGAACTGCGAAAATTTTGTGTTTCTCAAGCGTTTCTTACCTCCAAACTGCCATATCTCGCGAACGGATTGACCAATCCGCAAAGTTTCTGTTGCATCTGAAAGTAGAAACTCGCCCGATTACAACGGTATGCGTACTTTTCCCCTAGGCCGTTCTAGTTATTCGTTTCGAGCATCAGAACTGCGAAAATTTTGAGTTTCTCAAGCGTTTCTTACCTCCAAACTGCCATATCTCGCGAACGGATTGACCAATCCGCAAAATTTCTGTTGCATCTGAAAGTAGAAAGTCGACCGATAACAACGGTATGCGTACTTTTCCCCTAGACCGTTCTAGTTATGCTTGTCGAGCATCAGAACTGCGAAAATTTTGAGTTTCTCAAGTGTTTCATACTTCCAAACTGCCATATCTTGCGAACGGATTGACCAATCCGCAAAATTTCTGTTGCATCTGAAAGTAGAAACTCGCCCGATTACAACGGTATGCGTACTTTTCCCCTAGGCCGTTCTAGTTAATCGTTTCGAGCATCAGAACTGCGAAAATTTTGAGTTTCTCTAGCGTTTCTTACTTCCAAACTGCCATATCTCGCGAACGGATTGACCAATCCGCCAAATTTCTGATGCATCTGAAAGTAGGAACTCGCCCGATTACAACGGTATGCGTACTCTTCCCCTAGGCCGTTCTAGTTATTCGTTTCGAGCATCAGAACTGCGAAAATTTTGAGTTTCTCAAGCGTTTCTTACCTCCAAACAGCCATATCTCGCGAACGGATTGACCAATCCGCAAAATTTCTGTGGCATCTGAAAGTAGAAAATCGCCCGATTACAACTGTATGCGTACTTTTCCCCTAGTCCGTTCTAGTTATTCGTTTCGAGCATCAGAACTGCGAAAATTTTGAGTTTCTGGAGCGTTTCTTACCTCCAAACTGCCATATCTCGCGAACGGATTGACCAATCCGCAAAATTTCTGTTGCATCTGAAAGTAGAAACTCGCCCGATTACAACGGAATGCGTACTTTTCCCCTAGGCCGCTCTAGTTACTCGTTTCGAGCATCAGAACTGCGAAAATTTTGAGTTTCTCAAGCGTTTCTTACCTACAAACTGCCATATCTCGCGAACGGATTGACCAATCCGCAAAATTTCTGATGCATCTGAAAGTAGAAACTCGCCCGATTACAACGGTATGCGTACTTTTCCCCTAGGCCGCTCTATTTATTCGTTTCGAGCATCTGAACTGCGAAAATTTTGTGTTTCTCAAGCGTTTCTTACCTCCAAACTGCCATATCTCGCGAACGGATTGACCAATCCGCAAAGTTTCTGTTGCATCTGAAAGTAGAAACTCGCCCGATTACAACGGTATGCGTACTTTTCCCCTAGGCCGTTCTAGTTATTCGTTTCGAGCATCAGAACTGCGAAAATTTTGAGTTTCTCAAGCGTTTCTTACCTCCAAACTGCCATATCTCGCGAACGGATTGACCAATCCGCAAAGTTTCTGTTGCATCTGAAAGTAGAAACTCGCCCGATTACAACGGTATGCGTACTTTTCCCCTAGGCCGTTCTAGTTAATCGTTTCGAGCATCAGAACTGCGAAAATTTTGAGTTTCTCTAGCGTTTCTTACCTCCAAACTGCCATATCTCGCGAACGGATTGACCAATCCGCAAAGTTTCTGTTGCATCTGAAAGTAGAAACTCGCCCGATTACAACGGTATGCGTACTTTTCCCCTAGGCCGTTCTAGTTATTCGTTTCGAGCATCAGAACTGCGAAAATTTTGAGTTTCTCAAGCGTTTCTTACCTCCAAACTGCCATATCTCGCGAACGGATTGACCAATCCGCAAAGTTTCTGTTGCATCTGAAAGTAGAAACTCGCCCGATTACAACGGTATGCGTACTTTTCCCCTAGGCCGTTCTAGTTATTCGTTTCGAGCATCAGAACTGCGAAAATTTTGAGTTTCTCAAGCGTTTCTTACCTCCAAACTGCCATATCTCGCGAACGGATTGACCAATCCGCAAAATTTCTGTGGCATCTGAAAGTAGAAAATCGCCCGATTACAACTGTATGCGTACTTTTCCCCTAGTCCGTTCTAGTTATTCGTTTCGAGCATCAGAACTGCGAAAATTTTGAGTTTCTGGAGCGTTTCTTACCTCCAAACTGCCATATCTCGCGAACGGATTGACCAATCCGCAAAATTTCTGTTGCATCTGAAAGTAGAAACTCGCCCGATTACAACGGAATGCGTACTTTTCCCCTAGGCCGCTCTAGTTATTCGTTTCGAGCATCAGAACTGCGAAAATTTTGAGTTTCTTAAGCGTTTCTTACCTCCAAACTGCCATATCTCGCGAACGGATTGACCAATCCGCAAAGTTTCTGTTGCATCTGAAAGTAGAAACTCGCCCGATTACAACGGTATGCGTACTTTTCCCCTAGGCCGTTCTAGTTATTCGTTTCGAGCATCAGAACTGCGAAAATTTTGAGTTTCTCAAGCGTTTCTTACCTCCAAACTGCCATATCTCGCGAACGGATTGACCAATCCGCAAAATTTCTGTTGCATCTGAAAGTAGAAAGTCGACCGATTACAACGGTATGCGTACTTTTCCCCTAGACCGTTCTAGTTATGCTTGTCGAGCATCAGAACTGCGAAAATTTTGAGTTTCTCAAGCTTTTCTTACCTCCAAACTGCCATATCTCGCGAACGGATTGACCAATCCGCAAAATTTCTGTGGCATCTGAAAGTAGAAACTCGCCCGATTACAACTGTATGCGTACTTTTCCCCTAGTCCGTTCTAGTTATTCGTTTCGAGCATCAGAACTGCGAAAATTTTGAGTTTCTGGAGCGTTTCTTACCTCCAAACTGCCATATCTCGCGAACGGATTGACCAATCCGCAAAATTCCTGTTGCATCTGAAAGTAGAAACTCGCCCGATTACAACGGAATGCGTACTTTTCCCCTAGGCGGCTCTAGTTATTCGTTTCGAGCATCAGAACTGCGAAAATTTTGAGTTTCTCAAGCGTTTCTTACCTACAAACTGCCATATCTCGCGAACGGATTGACCAATCCGCAAAATTTCTGATGCATCTGAAAGTAGAAACTCGCCCGATTACAACGGTATGCGTACTTTTCCCCTAGGCCGCTCTATTTATTCGTTTCGAGCATCAGAACTGCGAAAATTTTGTGTTTCTCAAGCGTTTCTTACCTCCAAACTGCCATATCTCGCGAACGGATTGACCAATCCGCAAAGTTTCTGTTGCAACTGAAAGTAGAAACTCGCCCGATTACAACGGTATGCGTACTTTTCCCCTAGGCCGTTCTAGTTATTCGTTTCGAGCATCAGAACTGCGAAAATTTTGAGTTTCTTAAGCGTTTCTTACCTCCAAACTGCCATATCTCGCGAACGGATGGACCAATCCGCAAAGTTTCTGTTGCATCTGAAAGTAGAAACTCGCCCGATTACAACGGTATGTGTACTTTTCCCCTAGGCCGTTCTAGTTATTCGTTTCGAGCATCAGAACTGCGAAAATTTTGAGTTTCTCGAGCGTTTCTTACCTCCAAACTGCCATATCTCGCGAACGGATTGACCAATCCGCAAAATTTCTGTTGCATCTGAAAGTAGAAAGTCGCCCGATTACAACGGTATGCGTACTTTTCCCCTAGACCGTTCTAGTTATGCTTGTCGAGCATCAGAACTGCGAAAATTTTGAGTTTCTCAAGTGTTTCATACTTCCAAACTGCCATATCTTGCGAACGGATTGACCAATCCGCAAAATTTCTGTTGCATCTGAAAGTAGAAACTCGCCCGATTACAACGGTATGCGTACTTTTCCCCTAGGCCGTTCTAGTTAATGGTTTCGAGCATCAGAACTGCGAAAATTTTGAGTTTCTCTAGCGTTTCTTACTTCCAAACTGCCATATCTCGCGAACGGATTGACCAATCCGCCAAATTTCTGATGCATCTGAAAGTAGGAACTCGCCCGATTACAACGGTATGCGTACTCTTCCCCTAGGCCGTTCTAGTTATTCGTTTCGAGCATCAGAACTGCGAAAATTTTGAGTTTCTCAAGCGTTTCTTACCTCCAAACTGCCATATCTCGCGAACGGATTGACCAATCCGCAATATTTCTGTTTCATCTGAAAGTAGAAAGTCGCGCGATTACAACGGTATGCGTACTTTTCCCCTAGACCGTTCTCGTTATGCTTGTCGAGCATCAGAACTGCGAAAATTTTGAGTTTCTCAAGCGTTTCTTACCTCCAAACTGCCATATCTCGCGAACGGATTGACTAATCCGCAAAATTTCTGTTGCATCTGAAAGTAGAAACTCGCCCGATTACAACGGTATGCGTACTTTTCCCCTAGGCCGTTCTAGTTATTCGTTTCGAGCATCAGAACTGCGAAAATTTTGAGTTTCTCAAGCGTTTCTTACCTCCAAACTGCCATATCTCGCGAACGGATTGACTAATCCGCAAAATTTCTGTTGCATCTGAAAGTAGAAACTCGCCCGATTACAATGGTATGCGTACTTTTCCCCTAGGCCGTCTTAGTTATTCGTTTCGAGCATCAGAACTGCGAAAATTTTGAGATTCTCAAGCGTTTCTTACCTCCAAACTGCCATATCTCGCGAACGGATTGACCAATCCGCAAAATTTCTGTTGCATCTGAAAGTAGAAACTCGCCCGATTACAACGGTATGCGTACTTTTCCCCTAGGCCGTTCTAGTTATTCGTTTCGAGCATCAGAACTGCGAAGATGTTGAGTTTCTCAAGCGTTTCTTACCTACAAACTGCCATATCTCGCGAACGGATTGACCAATCCGCAAAATTTCTGTTGCATCTGAAAGTAGAAACTCGCCCGATTACAACGGTATGCGTACTTTTCCCCTAAACCGTTCTAGTTATGCTTGTCGAGCATCAGAACTGCGAAAATTTTGAGTTTCTCAAGCGTTTCTTACCTCCAAACTGCCATATCTCGCGAACGGATTGACTAATCCGCAAAATTTCTGTTGCATCTGAAAGTAGAAACTCGCCCGATTACAACGGTATGCGTACTTTTCCCCTAGGCCGTTCTAGTTATTCGTTTCGAGCATCAGAACTGCGAAAATTTTGAGTTTCTCAAGCGTTTCTTACCTCCAAACTGCCATATCTGGCGAACGGATTGACCAATCCGCAAAATTTCTGTTGCATCTGAAAGTAGAAACTCGCCCGATTACAACGGTATGCGTACTTTTCCCTTAGTCCGTTCTAGTTATTCGTTTCGAGCATCAGACCTGCGAAAATTTTGAGTTTCTCAAGCGATTCTTTCCTCCAAACTGCCATATCTCGCGAACGGATTGACCAATCCGCAAAATTTCTGTTGCATCTGAAAGTAGAAACTCGCCCGATTACAACGGAATGCATACTTTTCCCCTAGGCCGCTCTGGTTATTCGTTTCGAGCATCAGAACTGCGAAAATGTTGAGTTTCTCAAGCGCTTCTTACCTACAAACTGCCATATCTGGCGAACGGATTGACCAATCCGCAAAATTTCTGTTGCATCTGAAAGTGGAAACTCGCCCGATTACAACGGTATACGTACTTTTCCCCTAAACCGTTCTAGTTATGCTTGTCGAGCATCAGAACTGCGAAAATTTTGAGTTTCTCAAGCGTTTCTTACTTCCAAACTGCCATATCTCGCGAACGGATTGACTAATCCGCAAAATTTCTGTTGCATCTGAAAGTAGAAACTCGCCCGATTTCAACGGTATGCGTACTTTTCCCCTAGGCCGTTCTAGTTATTCGTTTCGAGCATCAGAACTGCGAAAATTTTGAGTTTCTCAAGCGTTTCTTACCTCCAAACTGCCATATCTGGCGAACGGATTAACCAATCCGCAAAATTTCTGTTGCATCTGAAAGAAGAAACTCGCCCGATTACAACGGTATGCGTACTTTTCCCCTAGTCCGTTCTAGTTATTCGTTTCGAGCATCAGAACTGCGAAAATTTTGAGTTTCTCAAGCGTTTCTTACCTCCAAACTGCCATATCTGGTGAACGGATTGACCAATCCGCAAAATTTCTGATGCATCTGAAAGTAGAAACTCGCCCGATTACAACGTTATGCGTACTTTTCCCCTAGGCCGCTCTATTTATTCGTTTGGACCATCAGAACTGCGAAAATTTTGTGTTTCTCAAGTGTTTCATACTTCCAAACTGCCATATCTCGCGAACGGATTGACCAATCCGCAAAATTTCTGTTGCATCTGAAAGTAGAAAGTCGCCCGATTACAACGGTATGCGTACTTTTCCCCTAGGCCGTTCTAGTTATTCGTTTCGAGCATCAGAACTGCGAAAATTTTGAGTTTCTCAAGCGTTTCTTACCTCCAAACAGCCATATCTCGCGAACGGATTGACCAATCCGCAAAATTTCTGTTGCATCTGAAAGTAGAAAGTCGCCCGATTACAACGGTATGCGTACTTTTCCCCTAGACCGTTCTAGTTATGCTTGTCGAGCATCAGAACTTCGAAAATTTTGAGTTTCTCAAGCGTTTCTTACCTCCAAACTGCCATATCTCGCGAACGGATTGACTAATCCGCAAAATTTCTGTTGCATCTGAAAGTAGAAACTCGCCCGATTACAATGGTATGCGTACTTTTCCCCTAGGCCGTCTTAGTTATTCGTTTCGAGCATCAGAACTGCGAAAATTTTGAGATTCTCAAGCGTTTCTTACCTCCAAACTGCCATATCTCGCGAACGGATTGACCAATCCGCAAAATTTCTGTTGCATCTGAAAGTAGAAACTCTCCCGATGACAACGGAATGCGTACTTTTCCCCTAGGCCGTTCTAGTTATTCGTTTCGAGCATCAGAACTGCGAAGATGTTGAGTTTCTCAAGCGTTTCTTACCTACAAACTGCCATATCTCGCGAACGGATTGACCAATCCGCAAAATTTCTGTTGCATCTGAAAGTAGAAACTCGCCCGATTACAACGGTATGCGTACTTTTCCCCTAAACCGTTCTAGTTATGCTTGTCGAGCATCAGTACTGCGAAAATTTTGAGTTTCTCAAGCGTTTCTTACCTCCAAACTGCCATATCTGGCGAACGGATTGACCAATCCGCAAAATTTCTGTTGCATCTGAAAGAAGAAACTCGCCCGCTTACAACGGTATGCGTACTTTTCCCCTAGTCCGTTCTAGTTATTCGTTTCGAGCATCAGAACTGCGAAAATTTTGAGTTTCTCAAGCGTTTCTTACCTCCAAACTGCCATATCTGGTGAACGGATTGACCAATCCGCAAAATTTCTGATGCATCTGAAAGAAGAAACTCGCCCGATTACAACGGTATGCGTACTTTTCCCCTAGGCCGCTCTATTTATTCGTTTCGAGCATCAGAACTGCGAAAATTTTGTGTTTCTCAAGTGTTTCATACTTCCAAACTGCCATATCTCGCGAACGGATTGACCAATCCGCAAAATTTCTGTTGCATCTGAAAGTAGAAAGTCGCCCGATTACAACGGTATGCGTACTTTTCCCCTAGGCCGTTCTAGTTATTCGTTTCGAGCATCAGAACTGCGAAAATTTTGAGTTTCTCAAGCGTTTCTTACCTCCAAACAGCCATATCTCGCGAACGGATTGACCAATCCGCAAAATTTCTGTTGCATCTGAAAGTAGAAAGTCGCCCGATTACAACGGTATGCGTACTTTTCCCCTAGACCGTTCTAGTTATGCTTGTCGAACATCAGAACTTCGAAAATTTTGAGTTTCTCAAGCGTTTCTTACCTCCAAACTGCCATATCTCGCGAACGGATTGACTAATCCGCAAAATTTCTGTTGCATCTGAAAGTAGAAACTCGCCCGATTACAATGGTATGCGTACTTTTCCCCTAGGCCGTCTTAGTTATTCGTTTCGAGCATCAGAACTGCGAAAATTTTGAGATTCTGAAGCGTTTCTTACCTCCAAACTGCCATATCTCGCGAACGGATTGACCAATCCGCAAAATTTCTGTTGCATCTGAAAGTAGAAACTCGCCCGATGACAACGGAATGCGTACTTTTCCCCTAGGCCGTTCTAGTTATTCGTTTCGAGCATCAGAACTGCGAAGATGTTGAGTTTCTCAAGCGTTTCTTACCTACAAACTGCCATATCTCGCGAACGGATTGACCAATCCGCAAAATTTCTGATGCATCTGAAAGTAGAAACTCGCCCGATTACAACGGTATGCGTACTTTTCCCCTAGGCCGTTCTAGTTATGCTTGTCGAGCATCAGAACTTCGAAAATTTTGAGTTTCTCAAGCGTTTCTTACCTCCAAACTGCCATATCTCGCGAACGGATTGACCAATCCGCAAAATTTCTGTTGCATCTGAAAGTAGAAAGTCGCCCGATTACAACGGTATGCGTACTTTTCCCCTAGACCGTTCTAGTTATGCTTGTCGAGCATCAGAACTTCGAAAATTTTGAGTTTCTCAAGCGTTTCTTACCTCCAAACTGCCATATCTCGCGAACGGATTGACCAATCCTCAAAATTTCTGTTGCATCTGAAAGTAGAAACTCGCCCGATTACAACGGTATGCGTACTTTTCCCCTAGGCCGTTCTAGTTATTCGTTTCGAGCATCAGAACTGCGAAAATTTTGAGTTTCTCAAGCGTTTCTTACCTCCAAACTGCCATATCTGGCGAACGGATTGACCAATCCGCAAAATTTCTGTTGCATCTGAAAGTAGAAACTCGCCCGATTACAACGGTATGCGTACTTTTCCCTTAGTCCGTTCTAGTTATTCGTTTCGAGCATCAGACCTGCGAAAATTTTGAGTTTCTCAAGCGATTCTTTCCTCCAAACTGCCATATCTCGCGAACGGATTGACCAATCCGCAAAATTTCTGTTGCATCTGAAAGTAGAAACTCGCCCGATTACAACGGAATGCGTACTTTTCCCCTAGGCCGCTCTAGTTATTCGTTTCGAGCATCAGAACTGCGAAAATGTTGAGTTTCTCAAGCGCTTCTTACCTACAAACTGCCATATCTGGCGAACGGATTGACCAATCCGCAAAATTTCTGTTGCATCTGAAAGTAGAAACTCGCCCGATTACAACGGTATGCGTACTTTTCCCTTAGTCCGTTCTAGTTATTCGTTTCGAGCATCAGACCTGCGAAAATTTTGAGTTTCTCAAGCGATTCTTTCTTCCAAACTGCCATATCTCGCGTACGGATTGACCAATCCGCAAAATTTCTGTTGCATCTGAAAGTAGAAACTCGCCCGATTACAACGGTATGCGTACTTTTCCCTTAGTCCGTTCTAGTTATTCGTTTCGAGCATCAGACCTGCGAAAATTTTGAGTTTCTCAAGCGATTCTTTCCTCCAAACTGCCATATCTCGCGAACGGATTGACCAATCCGCAAAATTTCTGTTGCATCTGAAAGTAGAACCTCGCCCGATTACAACGGAATGCGTACTTTTCCCCTAGGCCGCTCTATTTATTCGTTTCGAGCATCAGAACTGCGAAAATTTTGTGTTTCTCAAGTGTTTCATACTTCCAAACTGCCATATCTCGCGAACGGATTGACCAATCCGCAAAATTTCTGTTGCATCTGAAAGTAGAAAGTCGCCCGATTACAACGGTATGCGTACTTTTCCCCCAGGCCGTTCTAGTTATTCGTTTCGAGCATCTGAACTGCGAAAATTTTGAGATTCTCAAGCGTTTCTTACCTCCAAACTGCCATATCTCGCGAACGGATTGACCAATCCGCAAAATTTCTGTTGCATCTGAAAGTAGAAAGTCGCCCGATTACAACTGTATGCGTACTTTTCCCCTAGACCGTTCTAGTTATGCTTGTCGAGCATCAGAACTTCGAAAATTTTGAGTTTCTCAAGCGTTTCTTACCTCCAAACTGCCATATCTCGCGAACGGATTGACTAATCCGCAAAATTTCTGTTGCATCTGAAAGTAGAAACTCGCCCGATGACAACGGAATGCGTACTTTTCCCCTAGGCCGTTCTAGTTATTCGTTTCGAGCATCAGAACTGCGAAAATGTTGAGTTTCTCAAGCGTTTCTTACCTCCAAACTGCCATATGTCGCGAACGGATTGACCAATCCGCAAAATTTCTGTTGCATCTGAAAGTAGAAACTCGCCCGATTACAACGGTATGCGTACTTTTCCCTTAGTCCGCTCTAGTTATTCGTGTCGAGCATCAGAACTGCGAAAATGTTGAGTTTCTCAAGCGCTTCTTACCTACAAACTGCCATATCTCGCGAACGGATTGACCAATCCGCAAAATTTCTGTTGCATCTGAAAGTAGAAACTCGCCCGATTACAACGGTATGCGTACTTTTCCCCTAGACCGTTCTAGTTATGCTTGTCGAGCATCAGAACTGCGAAAATTTTGTGTTTCTCAAGCGTTTCTTACCTCCAAACTGCCGTATCTGGCGAACGGATTGACCAATCCGCAAAATTTCTGTTGCATCTGAAAGTAGAAACTCGCCCGATAACAACGGTATGCGTACTTTTCCCCTAGTCCGTTCTAGTTATTCGTTTCGAGCATCAGAACTGCGAAAATTTTGAGTTTCTCAAGCGTTTCTTACCTCCAAACTGCCATATCTGGCGAACGGATTGACCAATCCGCAAAATTTCTGATGCATCTGAAAGTAGAAACTCGCCCGATTACAACGGTATGCGTACTTTTCCCCTAGGCCGCTCTATTTATTCGTTTCGAGCATCAGAACTGCGAAAATTTTGTGTTTCTCAAGTGTTTCATACTTCCAAACTGCCATATCTCGCGAACGGATTGACCAATCCGCAAAATTTCTGTTGCATCTGAAAGTAGAAAGTCGCCCGATTACAACGGTATGCGTACTTTTCCCCTAGACCGTTCTAGTTATGCTTGTCGAGCATCAGAACTGCGAAAATTTTGAGTTTCTCAAGCGTTTCTTACCTCCAAACTGCCATATCTGGCGAACGGATTGACCAATCCGCAAAATTTCTGATGCATCTGAAAGTAGAAACTCGCCCGATGACAACGGAATGCGTACTTTTCCCCTAGACCGTTCTAGTTATGCTTGTCGAGCATCAGAACTTCGAAAATTTTGAGTTTCTCAAGCGTTTCTTACCTCCAAACTGCCATATCTCGCGAACGGATTGACCAATCCGCAAAATTTCTGTTGCATCTGAAAGTAGAAACTCGCCCGATTACAACGGTATGCGTACTTTTCCCTTAGTCCGTTCTAGTTATTCGTTTCGAGCATCAGACCTGCGAAAATTTTGAGTTTCTCAAGCGATTCTTTCCTCCAAACTGCCATATCTCGCGAACGGATTGACCAATCCGCAAAATTTCTGTTGCATCTGAAAGTAGAAACTCGCCCGATTACAACGGAATGCGTACTTTTCCCCTAGGCCGCTCTAGTTATTCGTTTCGAGCATCAGAACTGCGAAAATGTTGAGTTTCTCAAGCGCTTCTTACCTACAAACTGCCATATCTGGCGAACGGATTGACCAATCCGCAAAATTTCTGTTGCATCTGAAAGTAGAAACTCGCCCGATTACAACGGTATGCGTACTTTTCCCTTAGTCCGTTCTAGTTATTCGTTTCGAGCATCAGACCTGCGAAAATTTTGAGTTTCTCAAGCGATTCTTTCTTCCAAACTGCCATATCTCGCGTACGGATTGACCAATCCGCAAAATTTCTGTTGCATCTGAAAGTAGAAACTCGCCCGATTACAACGGTATGCGTACTTTTCCCTTAGTCCGTTCTAGTTATTCGTTTCGAGCATCAGACCTGCGAAAATTTTGAGTTTCTCAAGCGATTCTTTCCTCCAAACTGCCATATCTCGCGAACGGATTGACCAATCCGCAAAATTTCTGTTGCATCTGAAAGTAGAACCTCGCCCGATTACAACGGAATGCGTACTTTTCCCCTAGGCCGCTCTATTTATTCGTTTCGAGCATCAGAACTGCGAAAATTTTGTGTTTCTCAAGTGTTTCATACTTCCAAACTGCCATATCTCGCGAACGGATTGACCAATCCGCAAAATTTCTGTTGCATCTGAAAGTAGAAAGTCGCCCGATTACAACGGTATGCGTACTTTTCCCCCAGGCCGTTCTAGTTATTCGTTTCGAGCATCTGAACTGCGAAAATTTTGAGATTCTCAAGCGTTTCTTACCTCCAAACTGCCATATCTCGCGAACGGATTGACCAATCCGCAAAATTTCTGTTGCATCTGAAAGTAGAAAGTCGCCCGATTACAACTGTATGCGTACTTTTCCCCTAGACCGTTCTAGTTATGCTTGTCGAGCATCAGAACTTCGAAAATTTTGAGTTTCTCAAGCGTTTCTTACCTCCAAACTGCCATATCTCGCGAACGGATTGACTAATCCGCAAAATTTCTGTTGCATCTGAAAGTAGAAACTCGCCCGATGACAACGGAATGCGTACTTTTCCCCTAGGCCGTTCTAGTTATTCGTTTCGAGCATCAGAACTGCGAAAATGTTGAGTTTCTCAAGCGTTTCTTACCTACAAACTGCCATATCTCGCGAACGGATTGACCAATCCGCAAAATTTCTGTTGCATCTGAAAGTAGAAGCTCGCCCGATTACAACGGTATGCGTACTTTTCCCCTAAACCGTTCTAGTTATGCTTGTCGAGCATCAGAACTGCGAAAATTTTGAGTTTCTCAAGCGTTTCTTACCTCCAAACTGCCATATGGCGCGAACGGATTGACCAATCCGCAAAATTTCTGTTGCATCTGAAAGTAGAAACTCGCCCGATTACAACGGTATGCGTACTTTTCCCTTAGTCCGCTCTAGTTATTCGTGTCGAGCATCAGAACTGCGAAAATGTTGAGTTTCTCAAGCGCTTCTTACCTACAAACTGCCATATCTCGCGAACGGATTGACCAATCCGCAAAATTTCTGTTGCATCTGAAAGTAGAAACTCGCCCGATTACAACGGTATGCGTACTTTTCCCCTAGACCGTTCTAGTTATGCTTGTCGAGCATCAGAACTGCGAAAATTTTGTGTTTCTCAAGCGTTTCTTACCTCCAAACTGCCGTATCTGGCGAACGGATTGACCAATCCGCAAAATTTCTGTTGCATCTGAAAGTAGAAACTCGCCCGATAACAACGGTATGCGTACTTTTCCCCTAGTCCGTTCTAGTTATTCGTTTCGAGCATCAGAACTGCGAAAATTTTGAGTTTCTCAAGCGTTTCTTACCTCCAAACTGCCATATCTGGCGAACGGATTGACCAATCCGCAAAATTTCTGATGCATCTGAAAGTAGAAACTCGCCCGATTACAACGATATGCGTACTTTTCCCCTAGGCCGCTCTATTTATTCGTTTCGAGCATCAGAACTGCGAAAATTTTGTGTTTCTCAAGTGTTTCATACTTCCAAACTGCCATATCTCGCGAACGGATTGACCAATCCGCAAAATTTCTGTTGCATCTGAAAGTAGAAAGTCGCCCGATTACAACGGTATGCGTACTTTTCCCCTAGACCGTTCTAGTTATGCTTGTCGAGCATCAGAACTTCGAAAATTTTGAGTTTCTCAAGCGTTTCTTACCTCCAAACTGCCATATCTCGCGAACGGATTGACTAATCCGCAAAATTTCTGTTGCATCTGAAAGTAGAAACTCGCCCGATTACAATGGTATGCGTACTTTTCCCCTAGGCCGTCTTAGTTATTCGTTTCGAGCATCAGAACTGCGAAAATTTTGAGATTCTCAAGCGTTTCTTACCTCCAAACTGCCATATCTCGCGAACGGATTGACCAATCCGCAAAATTTCTGTTGCATCTGAAAGTAGAAACTCGCCCGATGACAACGGAATGCGTACTTTTCCCCTAGGCCGTTCTAGTTATTCGTTTCGAGCATCAGAACTGCGAAGATGTTGAGTTTCTCAAGCGTTTCTTACCTACAAACTGCCATATCTCGCGAACGGATTGACCAATCCGCAAAATTTCTGTTGCATCTGAAAGTAGAAACTCGCCCGATTACAACGGTATGCGTACTTTTCCCCTAAACCGTTCTAGTTATGCTTGTCGAGCATCAGAACTGCGAAAATTTTGAGTTTCTCAAGCGTTTCTTACCTCCAAACTGCCATATCTCGCGAACGGATTGACTAATCCTCAAAATTTCTGTTGCATCTGAAAGTAAAACTCGCCCGATTACAACGGTATGCGTACTTTTCCCCTAGGCCGTTCTAGTTATTCGTTTCGAGCATCAGAACTGCGAAAATTTTGAGTTTCTCAAGCGTTTCTTACCTCCAAACTGCCATATCTGGCGAACGGATTGACCAATCCGCAAAATTTCTGTTGCATCTGAAAGTAGAAACTCGCCCGATTACAACGGTATGCGTACTTTTCCCTTAGTCCGTTCTAGTTATTCGTTTCGAGCATCAGACCTGCGAAAATTTTGAGTTTCTCAAGCGATTCTTTCCTCCAAACTGCCATATCTCGCGAACGGATTGACCAATCCGCAAAATTTCTGTTGCATCTGAAAGTAGAAACTCGCCCGATTACAACGGAATGCGTACTTTTCCCCTAGGCCGCTCTAGTTATTCGTTTCGAGCATCAGAACTGCGAAAATGTTGAGTTTCTCAAGCGCTTCTTACCTACAAACTGCCATATCTGGCGAACGGATTGACCAATCCGCAAAATTTCTGTTGCATCTGAAAGTAGAAACTCGCCCGATTACAACGGTATGCGTACTTTTCCCTTAGTCCGTTCTAGTTATTCGTTTCGAGAATCAGACCTGCGAAAATTTTGAGTTTCTCAAGCGATTCTTTCCTCCAAACTGCCATATCTCGCGAACGGATTGACCAATCCGCAAAATTTCTGTTGCATCTGAAAGTAGAACCTCGCCCGATTACAACGGAATGCGTACTTTTCCCCTAGGCCGCCCTATTTATTCGTTTCGAGCATCAGAACTGCGAAAATTTTGTGTTTCTCAAGTGTTTCATACTTCCAAACTGCCATATCTCGCGAACGGATTGACCAATCCGCAAAATTTCTGTTGCATCTGAAAGTAGAAAGTCGCCCGATTACAACGGTATGCGTACATTTCCCCCAGGCCGTTCTAGTTATTCGTTTCGAGCATCTGAACTGCGAAAATTTTGAGTTTCTCAAGCGTTTCTTACCTCCAAACTGCCATATCTCGCGAACGGATTGACCAATCCGCAAAATTTCTGTTGCATCTGAAAGTAGAAAGTCGCCCGATTACAACTGTATGCGTACTTTTCCCCTAGACCGTTCTAGTTATGCTTGTCGAGCATCAGAACTTCGAAAATTTTGAGTTTCTCAAGCGTTTCTTACCTCCAAACTGCCATATCTCGCGAACGGATTGACTAATCCGCAAAATTTCTGTTGCATCTGAAAGTAGAAACTCGCCCGATGACAACGGAATGCGTACTTTTCCCCTAGGCCGTTCTAGTTATTCGTTTCGAGCATCAGAACTGCGAAAATGTTGAGTTTCTCAAGCGTTTCTTACCTCCAAACTGCCATATGTCGCGAACGGATTGACCAATCCGCAAAATTTCTGTTGCATCTGAAAGTAGAAAGTCGCCCGATTACAACGGTATGCGTACTTTTCCCCTAGGCCGTTCTAGTTATTCGTTTCGAGCATCTGAACTGCGAAAATTTTGAGTTTCTCAAGCGTTTCTTACCTCCAAACTGCCATATCTCGCGAACGGATTGACCAATCCGCAAAATTTCTGTTGCATCTGAAAGTAGAAAGTCGCCCGATTACAACGGTATGCGTACTTTTCCCCTAGACCGTTCTAGTTATGCTTGTCGAGCATCAGAACTTCGAAAATTTTGAGTTTCTCAAGCGTTTCTTACCTCCAAACTGCCATATCTCGCGAACGGATTGACTAATCCGCAAAATTTCTGTTGCATCTGAAAGTAGAAACTCGCCCGATGACAACGGAATGCGTACTTTTCCCCTAGGCCGTTCTAGTTATTCGTTTCGAGCATCAGAACTGCGAAAATGTTGAGTTTCTCAAGCGTTTCTTACCTACAAACTGCCATATCTCGCGAACGGATTGACCAATCCGCAAAATTTCTGTTGCATCTGAAAGTAGAAACTCGCCCCATTACAACGGTATGCGTACTTTTCCCCTAGTCCGTTCTAGTTATTAGTTTCGAGCATCAGAACTGCGAAAATTTTGAGTTTCTCAAGCGTTTCTTACCTCCAAACTGCCATATCTGGCGAACGGATTGACCAATCCGCAAAATTTCTGATGCATCTGAAAGTAGAAACTCGCCCGATTACAACGGTATGCGTACTTTTCCCCTAGGCCGCTCTATTTATTCGTTTCGAGCATCAGAACTGCGAAAATTTTGTGTTTCTCAAGTGTTTCATACTTCCAAACTGCCATATCTCGCGAACGGATTGGCTAATCCGCAAAATTTCTGTCGCATCTGAAAGTAGAAAGTCGCCCGATTACAACGGTATGCGTACTTTTCCCCTAGACCGTTCTAGTTATGCTTGTCGAGCATCAGAACTTCGAAAATTTTGAGTTTCTCAAGCGTTTCTTACCTCCAAACTGCCATATCTCGCGAACGGATTGACTAATCCGCAAAATTTCTGTTGCATCTGAAAGTAGAAACTCGCCCGATGACAACGGAATGCGTACTTTTCCCCTAGGCCGCTCTATTTATTCGTTTCGAGCATCAGAACTGCGAAAATTTTGTGTTTCTCAAGTGTTTCATACTTCCAAACTGCCATATCTCGCGAACGGATTGACCAATCCGCAAAATTTCTGTTGCATCTGAAAGTAGAAACTCGCCCGATTACAACGGAATGCGTACTTTTCCCCTAGGCCGCTCTAGTTATTCGTGTCGAGCATCAGAACTGCGAAAATGTTGAGTTTCTCAAGCGCTTCTTACCTACAAACTGCCATATCTCGCGAACGGATTGACCAATCCGCAAAATTTCTGTTGCATCTGAAAGTAGAAACTCGCCCGATTACAACGGTATGCGTTCTTTTCCCCTAGACCGTTCTAGTTATGCTTGTCGAGCATCAGAACTGCGAAAATTTTGTGTTTCTCAAGCGTTTCTTACCTCCAAACTGCCATATCTGGCGAACGGTTGACCAATCCGCAAAATTTCTGTTGCATCTGAAAGTAGAAACTCGCCCGATTACAACGGTATGCGTACTTTTCCCCTAGTCCGTTCTAGTTATTCGTTTCGAGCATCAGAACTGCGAAAGTTTTGAGTTTCTCAAGCGTTTCTTACCTCCAAACTGCCATATCTGGCGAACGGATTGACCAATCCGCAAAATTTCTGATGCATCTGAAAGTAGAAACTCGCCCGATTACAACGGTATGCGTACTTTTCCCCTAGGCCGCTCTATTTATTCGTTTCGAGCATCAGAACTGCGAAAATTTTGTGTTTCTCAAGTGTTTCATACTTCCAAACTGCCATATCTCGCGAACGGATTGACCAATCCGCAAAATTTCTGTTGCATCTGAAAGTAGAAAGTCGCCCGATTACAACGGTATGCGTACTTTTCCCCTAGACCGTTCTAGTTATGCTTGTCGAGCATCAGAACTTCGAAAATTTTGAGTTTCTCAAGCGTTTCTTACCTCCAAACTGCCATATCTCGCGAACGGATTGACTAATCCGCAAAATTTCTCTTGCATCTGAAAGTAGAAACTCGCCCGATGACAATGGGAATGCGTACTTTTCCCCTAGGCCGTTCTAGTTATTCGTTTCGAGCATCAGAACTGCGAAAATGTTGAGTTTCTCAAGCGTTTCTTACCTACAAACTGCCATATCTCGCGAACGGATTGACCAATCCGCAAAATTTCTGTTGCATCTGAAAGTAGAAACTCGCCCCATTACAACGGTATGCGTACTTTTCCCCTAGTCCGTTCTAGTTATTCGTTTCGAGCATCAGAACTGCGAAAATTTTGAGTTTCTCAAGCGTTTCTTACCTCCAAACTGCCATATCTGGCGAACGGATTGACCAATCCGCAAAATTTCTGATGCATCTGAAAGTAGAAACTCGCCCGATTACAACGGTATGCGTACTTTTCCCCTAGGCCGCTCTATTTATTCGTTTCGAGCATCAGAACTGCGAAAATTTTGTGTTTCTCAAGTGTTTCATACTTCCAAACTGCCATATCTCGCGAACGGATTGACTAATCCGCAAAATTTCTGTCGCATCTGAAAGTAGAAAGTCGCCCGATTACAACGGTATGCGTACTTTTCCCCTAGACCGTTCTAGTTATGCTTGTCGAGCATCAGAACTTCGAAAATTTTGAGTTTCTCAAGCGTTTCTTACCTCCAAACTGCCATATCTCGCGAACAGATTGACTAATCCGCAAAATTTCTGTTGCATCTGAAAGTAGAAACTCGCCCGATGACAACGGAATGCGTACTTTTCCCCTAGGCCGTTCTAGTTATTCGTTTCGAGCATCAGAACTGCGAAAATGTTGAGTTTCTCAAGCGTTTCTTACCTACAAACTGCCATATCTCGCGAACGGATTGAACAATCCGCAAAATTTCTGTTGCATCTGAAAGTAGAAACTCGCCCGATTACAACGGTATGCGTACTTTTCCCCTAAACCGTTCTAGTTATGCTTGCCGAGCATCAGAACTGCGAAAATTTTGAGTTTCTCAAGCGTTTCTTACCTCCAAACTGCCATATCTCGCGAACGGATTGACCAATCCGCAAAATTTCTGTTGCATCTGAAAGTAGAAACTCGCCCGATTACAACGGTATGCGTACTTTTCCCCTAGTCCGTTCTAGTTATTCGTTTCGAGCATCAGAACTGCGAAAATTTTGAGTTTCTCAAGCGTTTCTTACCTCCAAACTGCCATATCTGGCGAACGGATTGACCAATCCGCAAAATTTCTGATGCATCTGAAAGTAGAAACTCGCCCGATTACAACGGTATGCGTACTTTTCCCCTAGGCCGCTCTATTTATTCGTTTCGAGCATCAGAACTGCGAAAATTTTGTGTTTCTCAAGTGTTTCATACTTCCAAACTGCCATATCTCGCGAACGGATTGACTAAAATCCGCAAAATTTCTGTTGCATCTGAAAGTAGAAAGTCGCCCGATTACAACGGTATGCGTACTTTTCCCCTAGGCCGTTCTAGTTATTCGTTTCGAGCATCTGAACTGCGAAAATTTTGAGTTTCTCAAGCGTTTCTTACCTCCAAACTGCCATATCTCGCGAACGGATTTACCAATCGGCAAAATTTCTGTTGCATCTGAAAGTAGAAACTCGCCCGATTACAACGGTATGCGTACTTTTCCCCTAAACCGTTCTAGTTATGCTTGTCGAGCATCAGAACTGCGAAAATTTTGAGTTTCTCAAGCGTTTCTTACCTCCAAACTGCCATATCTCGCGAACGGATTGACTAATCCGCAAATTTCTGTTGCATCTGAAAGTAGAAACTCGCCCGATTACAACGGTATGCGTACTTTTCCCCTAGGCCGTTCTAGTTATTCGTTTCGAGCATCAGAACTGCGAAAATGTTGAGTTTCTCAAGCGTTTCTTACCTACAAACTGCCATATCTGGCGAACGGATTGACCAATCCGCAAAATTCTGTTGCATCTGAAAGTAGAAACTCGCCCGATTACAACGGTATGCGTACTTTTCCCTTAGTCCGTTCTAGTTATTCGTTTCGAGCATCAGAACTGCGAAAATTTTGAGTTTCTCAAGCGTTTCTTACCTCCAAACTGCCATATCTGGCGAACGGATTGACCAATCCGCAAAATTTCTGATGCATCTGAAAGTAGAAACTCGCCCGATTACAACGGTATGCGTACTTTTCCCCTAAACCGTTCTAGTTATGCTTGTCGAGCATCAGAACTGCGAAAATTTTGAGTTTCTCAAGCGTTTCTTACCTCCAAACTGCCATATCTCGCGAACGGATTGACTAATCCGCAAAATTTCTGTTGCATCTGAAAGTAGAAACTCGCCCGATTACAACGGTATGCGTACTTTTCCCCTAGGCCGTTCTAGTTATTCGTTTCGAGCATCAGAACTGCGAAAATGTTGAGTTTCTCAAGCGTTTCTTACCTACAAACTGCCATATCTGGCGAACGGATTGACCAATCCGCAAAATTTCTGTTGCATCTGAAAGTAGAAACTCGCCCGATTACAACGGTATGCGTACTTTTCCTTAGTCCGTTCTAGTTATTCGTTTCGATCATCAGATCTGAGAAAATTTTGAGTTTCTCAAGCGATTCTTTCCTCCAAACTGCCATATCTGGCGAACGGATTGACCAATCCGCAATATTTCTGATGCATCTGAAAGTAGAAACTCGCCCGATTACAACGGTATGCGTACTTTTCCCCTAGGCCGCTCTATTTATTCGTTTCGAGCATCAGAACTGCGAAAATTTTGTGTTTCTCAAGTGTTTCATACTTCCAAACTGCCATATCTCGCGAACGGATTGACCAATCCGCAAAATTTCTGTTGCATCTGAAAGTAGAAAGTCGCCCGATTACAACGGTATGCGTACTTTTCCCCTAGGCCGTTCTAGTTATTCGTTTCGAGCATCTGAACTGCGAAAATTTTGAGTTTGTCAAGCGTTTCTTACCTCCAAACTGCCATATCTCGCGAACGGATTGACCAATCCGCAAAATTTCTGTTGCATCTGAAAGTAGAAAGTCGCCCGATTACAACGGTATGCGTACTTTTCCCCTAAACCGTTCTAGTTATGCTTGTCGAGCATCAGAACTGCGAAAATTTTGAGTTTCTCAAGCGTTTCTTACCTCCAAACTGCCATATCTCGCGAACGGATTGACTAATCCGCAAAATTTCTGTTGCATCTGAAAGTAGAAACTCGCCCGATTACAACGGTATGCGTACTTTCCCCCAAGACCGCTCTATTTATTCGTTTCGAGCATCAGAACTGCGAAAATTTTGTGTTTCTCAAGTGTTTCATACTTCCAAACTGCCATATCTCGCGAACGGATTGACTAATCCGCAAAATTTCTGTTGCATCTGAAAGTAGAAAGTCGCCCGATTACAACGGTATGCGTACTTTTCCCCTAGGCCGTTCTAGTTATTCGTTTCGAGCATCTGAACTGCGAAAATTTTGTGTTTCTCAAGCGTTTCTTACCTCCAAACTGCCATATCTGGCGAACGGATTGGCCAATCCGCAAAATTTCTGTTGCATCTGAAAGTAGAAACTCGCCCGATTGCAACGGTATGCGTACTTTTCCCTAGTCCGTTCTAGTTATTCGTTTCGAGCATCAGAACTGCGAAAATTTTGAGTTTCTCAAGCGTTTCTTAACCTCCAAACTGCCATATCTGGCGAACGGATTGACCAATCCGCAAAATTTCTGATGCATCTGAAAGTAGAAACTCGCCCGATTACAACGGTATGCGTACTTTTCCCCTAAACCGTTCTAGTTATGCTTGTCGAGCATCAGAACTGCGAAAATTTTGAGTTTCTCAAGCGTTTCTTACCTCCAAACTGCCATATCTCGCGAACGGATTGACTAATCCGCAAAATTTCTGTTGCATCTGAAAGTAGAAACTCGCCCGATTACAACGGTATGCGTACTTTTCCCCTAGGCCGTTCTAGTTATTCGTTTCGAGCATCAGAACTGCGAAAATTTTGAGTTTCTCAAGCGTTTCTTACCTCCAAACTGCCATATCTGGCGAACGGATTGACCGATCCGCAAAATTTCTGTTGCATTTGAAAGTAGAAACTCGCCCGATTACAACGGTATGCGTACTTTTCCCTTAGTCCGTTCTAGTTATTCGTTTCGAGCATCAGACCTGCGAAAATTTGAGTTTCTCAAGCGATTCTTTCCTCCAAACTGCCATATCTCGCGAACGGATTGACCAATCCGCAAAATTTCTGTTGCATCTGAAAGTAGAAACTCGCCCGATTACAACGGAATGCGTACTTTTCCCCTAGGCCGCTCTAGTTATTCGTTTCGAGCATCAGAACTGCGAAAATGTTGAGTTTCTCAAGCGCTTCTTACCTACAAACTGCCATATCTGGCGAACGGATTGACCAATCCGCAAAATTTCTGTTGCATCTGAAGTAGAAACTCGCCCGATTACAACGGTATGCGTACTTTTCCCTTAGTCCGTTCTAGTTATTCGTTTCGAGAATCAGACCTGCGAAAATTTTGAGTTTCTCAAGCGATTCTTTCCTCCAAACTGCCATATCTCGCGAACGGATTGACCAATCCGCAAAATTTCTGTTGCATCTGAAAGTAGAACCTCGCCCGATTACAACGGAATGTGTACTTTTCCCCTAGGCCGCCCTATTTATTCGTTTCGAGCATCAGAACTGCGAAAATTTTGTGTTTCTCAAGTGTTTCATACTTCCAAACTGCCATATCTCGCGAACGGATTGACCAATCCGCAAAATTTCTGTTGCATCTGAAAGTAGAAAGTCGCCCGATTACAACGGTATGCGTACTTTTCCCCCAGGCCGTTCTAGTTATTCGTTTCGAGCATCTGAACTGCGAAAATTTTGAGTTTCTCAAGCGTTTCTTACCTCCAAACTGCCATATCTCGCGAACGGATTGACCAATCCGCAAAATTTCTGTTGCATCTGAAAGTAGAAAGTCGCCCGATTACAACTGTATGCGTACTTTTCCCCTAGACCGTTCTAGTTATGCTTGTCGAGCATCAGAACTTCGAAAATTTTGAGTTTCTCAAGCGTTTCTTATCTCCAAACTGCCATATCTCGCGAACGGATTGACTAATCCGCAAAATTTCTGTTGCATCTGAAAGTAGAAACTCGCCCGATGACAACGGAATGCGTACTTTTCCCTAGGCCGTTCTAGTTATTCGTTTCGAGCATCAGAACTGCGAAAATGTTGAGTTTCTCAAGCGTTTCTTACCTCCAAACTGCCATATGTCGCGAACGGATTGACCAATCCGCAAAATTTCTGTTGCATCTGAAAGTAGAAAGTCGCCCGATTACAACGGTATGCGTACTTTTCCCCTAGGCCGTTCTAGTTATTCGTTTCGAGCATCTGAACTGCGAAAATTTTGAGTTTCTCAAGCGTTTCTTACCTCCAAACTGCCATATCTCGCGAACGGATTGACCAATCCGCAAAATTTCTGTTGCATCTGAAAGTAGAAAGTCGCCCGATTACAACGGTATGCGTACTTTTCCCCTAGACCGTTCTAGTTATGCTTGTCGAGCATCAGAACTGCGAAAATTTTGTGTTTCTCAAGCGTTTCTTACCTCCAAACTGCCATATCTGGCGAACGGTTGACCAATCCGCAAAATTTCTGTTGCATCTGAAAGTAGAAACTCGCCCGATTACAACGGTATGCGTACTTTTCCCCTAGTCCGTTCTAGTTATTCGTTTCGAGCATCAGAACTGCGAAAGTTTTGAGTTTCTCAAGCGTTTCTTACCTCCAAACTGCCATATCTGGCGAACGGATTGACCAATCCGCAAAATTTCTGATGCATCTGAAAGTAGAAACTCGCCCGATTACAACGGTATGCGTACTTTTCCCCTAGGCCGCTCTATTTATTCGTTTCGAGCATCAGAACTGCGAAAATTTTGTGTTTCTCAAGTGTTTCATACTTCCAAACTGCCATATCTCGCGAACGGATTGACCAATCCGCAAAATTTCTGTTGCATCTGAAAGTAGAAAGTCGCCCCGATTACAACGGTATGCGTACTTTTCCCCTAGACCGTTCTAGTTATGCTTGTCGAGCATCAGAACTTCGAAAATTTTGAGTTTCTCAAGCGTTTTCTTACCTCTAAACTGCCATATCTCGCGAACGGATTGACCAATCCGCAAAATTTCTGTTGCATCTGAAAGTAGAAAGTCGCCCGATTACAACGGTATGCGTACTTTTCCCCTAGACCGTTCTAGTTATGCTTGTCGAGCATCAGAACTGCGAAAATTTTGTGTTTCTCAAGCGTTTCTTACCTCCAAACTGCCATATCTGGCGAACGGTTGACCAATCCGCAAAATTTCTGTTGCATCTGAAAGTAGAAACTCGCCCGATTACAACGGTATGCGTACTTTTCCCCTAGTCCGTTCTAGTTATTCGTTTCGAGCATCAGAACTGCGAAAGTTTTGAGTTTCTCAAGCGTTTCTTACCTCCAAACTGCCATATCTGGCGAACGGATTGACCAATCCGCAAAATTTCTGATGCATCTGAAAGTAGAAACTCGCCCGATTACAACGGTATGCGTACTTTTCCCCTAGGCCGCTCTATTTATTCGTTCGAGCATCAGAACTGCGAAAATTTTGTGTTTCTCAAGTGTTTCATACTTCCAAACTGCCATATCTCGCGAACGGATTGACCAATCCGCAAAATTTCTGTTGCATCTGAAAGTAGAAAGTCGCCCGATTACAACGGTATGCGTACTTTTCCCCTAGACCGTTCTAGTTATGCTTGTCGAGCATCAGAACTTCGAAAATTTTGAGTTTCTCAAGCGTTTCTTACCTCTAAACTGCCATATCTCGCGAACGGATTGACCAATCCGCAAAATTTCTGTTGCATCTGAAAGTAGAAAGTCGCCCGATTACAACGGTATGCGTACTTTTCCCCTAGACCGTTCTAGTTATGCTTGTCGAGCATCAGAACTTCGAAAATTTTGAGTTTCTCAAGCGTTTCTTACCTCCAAACTGCCATATCTCGCGAACGGATTGACTAATCCGCAAAATTTCTCTTGCATCTGAAAGTAGAAACTCGCCCGATGACAACGGAATGCGTACTTTTCCCCTAGGCCGTTCTAGTTATTCGTTTCGAGCATCAGAACTGCGAAAATGTTGAGTTTCTCAAGCGTTTCTTACCTACAAACTGCCATATCTCGCGAACGGATTGACCAATCCGCAAAATTTCTGTTGCATCTGAAAGTAGAAACTCGCCCCATTACAACGGTATGCGTACTTTTCCCCTAGTCCGTTCTAGTTATTCGTTTCGAGCATCAGAACTGCGAAAATTTTGTGTTTCTCAAGCGTTTCTTACCTCCAAACTGCCATATCTGGCGAACGGATTGACCAATCCGCAAAATTTCTGATGCATCTGAAAGTAGAAACTCGCCCGATTACAACGGTATGCGTACTTTTCCCCTAGGCCGCTCTATTTATTCGTTTCGAGCATCAGAACTGCGAAAATTTTGTGTTTCTCAAGTGTTTCATACTTCCAAACTGCCATATCTCGCGAACGGATTGACTAATCCGCAAAATTTCTGTCGCATCTGAAAGTAGAAAGTCGCCCGATTACAACGGTATGCGTACTTTTCCCCTAGACCGTTCTAGTTATGCTTGTCGAGCATCAGAACTTCGAAAATTTTGAGTTTCTCAAGCGTTTCTTACCTCCAAACTGCCATATCTCGCGAACAGATTGACTAATCCGCAAAATTTCTGTTGCATCTGAAAGTAGAAACTCGCCCGATGACAACGGAATGCGTACTTTTCCCCTAGGCCGTTCTAGTTATTCGTTTCGAGCATCAGAACTGCGAAAATGTTGAGTTTCTCAAGCGTTTCTTACCTACAAACTGCCATATCTCGCGAACGGATTGAACAATCCGCAAAACTTCTGTTGCATCTGAAAGTAGAAACTCGCCCGATTACAACGGTATGCGTACTTTTCCCCTAAACCGTTCTAGTTATGCTTGCCGAGCATCAGAACTGCGAAAATTTTGAGTTTCTCAAGCGTTTCTTACCTCCAAACTGCCATATCTCGCGAACGGATTGACCAATCCGCAAAATTTCTGTTGCATCTGAAAGTAGAAACTCGCCCGATTACAACGGTATGCGTACTTTTCCCCTAGTCCGTTCTAGTTATGCTTGTCGAGCATCAGAACTGCGAAAATTTTGAGTTTCTCAAGCGTTTCTTACCTACAAACTGCCATATCTGGCGAACGGATTGACCAATCCGCAAAATTTCTGTTGCATCTGAAAGTAGAAACTCGCCCGATTACAACGGTATGCGTACTTTTCCCTTAGTCCGTTCTAGTTATTCGTTTCGAGCATCAGACCTGCGAAAATTTTGAGTTTCTCAAGCGATTCTTTCCTCCAAACTGCCATATCTCGCGAACGGATTGACCAATCCGCAAAATTTCTGTTGCATCTGAAAGTAGAAACTCGCCCGATTACAACGGAATGCGTACTTTTCCCCTAGGCCGCTCTAGTTATTCGTTTCGAGCATCAGAACTGCGAAAATGTTGAGTTTCTCAAGCGCTTCTTACATACAAACTGCCATATCTCGCGAACGGATTGACCAATCCGCAAAACTTCTATTGCATCTGAAAGTAGAAACTCGCCCGATTACAACGGTATGCGTACTTTTCCCCTAGACCGTTCTAGTTATGCTTGTCGAGCATCAGAACTGCGAAAATTTTGTGTTTCTCAAGCGTTTCTTACCTCCAAACTGCCATATCTGGCGAACGGATTGACCAATCCGCAAAATTTCTGTTGCATCTGAAAGTAGAAACTCGCCCGATTACAACGGTATGCGTACTTTTCCCCTAGTCCGTTCTGGTTATTCGTTTCGAGCATCAGAACTGCGAAAATTTTGAGTTTCTCAAGCGTTTCTTACCTCCAAACTGCCATATCTGGCGAACGGATTGACCAATCCGCAAAATTTCTGATGCATCTGAAAGTAGAAACTCGCCCGATTACAACGGTATGCGTACTTTTCCCCTAAACCGTTCTAGTTATGCTTGTCGAGCATCAGAACTGCGAAAATTTTGAGTTTCTCAAGCGTTTCTTACCTCCAAACTGCCATATCTCGCGAACGGATTGACTAATCCGCAAAATTTCTGTTGCATCTGAAAGTGGAAACTCGCCCGATTACAACGGTATGCGTACTTTTCCCCTAGGCCGTTCTAGTTATTCGTTTCGAGCATCAGAACTGCGAAAATGTTGAGTTTCTCAAGCGTTTCTTACCTACAAACTGCCATATCTGGCGAACGGATTGACCAATCCGCAAAATTTCTGTTGCATCTGAAAGTAGAAACTCGCCCGATTACAACGGTATGCGTACTTTTCCCTTAGTCCGTTCTAGTTATTCGTTTCGAGCATCAGATCTGAGAAAATTTTGAGTTTCTCAAGCGATTCTTTCCTCCAAACTGCCATATCTCGCGAACGGATTGACCAATCCGCAAAATTTCTGTTGCGTCTGAAAGTAGAAACTCGCCCGATTACAACGGAATGCGTACTTTTCCCCTAGGCCGCTCTAGTTATTCGTTTCGAGCATCAGAACTGCGAAAATGTTGAGTTTCTCAAGCGCTTCTTACCTACAAACTGCCATATCGCGCGAACGGATTGACCAATCCGCAAAATTTCTGTTGCATCTGAAAGTAGAAACTCGCCCGATTACAACGGTATGCGTACTTTTCCCCTAGACCGTTCTAGTTATGCTTGTCGAGCATCAGAACTGCGAAAATTTTGTGTTTCTCAAGCGTTTCTTACCTCCAAACTGCCATATCTGGCGAACGGATTGACCAATCCGCAAAATTTCTGTTGCATCTGAAAGTAGAAACTCGCCCGCTTACAACGGTATGCGTACTTTCCCCCAAGACCGCTCTATTTATTCGTTTCGAGCATCAGAACTGCGAAAATTTTGTGTTTCTCAAGTGTTTCATACTTCCAAACTGCCATATCTCGCGAACGGATTGACTAATCCGCAAAATTTCTGTTGCATCTGAAAGTAGAAAGTCGCCCGATTACAACGGTATGCGTACTTTTCCCCTAGGCCGTTCTAGTTATTCGTTTCGAGCATCTGAACTGCGAAAATTTTGTGTTTCTCAAGCGTTTCTTACCTCCAAACTGCCATATCTGGCGAACGGATTGACCAATCCGCAAAATTTCTGTTGCATCTGAAAGTAGAAACTCGCCCGATTACAACGGTATGCGTACTTTTCCCCTAGTCCGTTCTAGTTATTCGTTTCGAGCATCAGAACTGCGAAAATTTTGAGTTTCTCAAGCGTTTCTTACCTCCAAACTGCCATATCTGGCGAACGGATTGACCAATCCGCAAAATTTCTGATGCATCTGAAAGTAGAAACTCGCCCGATTACAACGGTATGCGTACTTTTCCCCTAGGCCGCTCTAGTTATTCGTTTCGAGCATCAGAACTGCGAAAATGTTGAGTTTCTCAAGCGTTTCTTACCTACAAACTGCCATATCTCGCGAACGGATTGACCAATCCGCAAAATTTCTGTTGCATCTGAAAGTAGAAACTCGCCCGATTACAACGGTATGCGTACTTTTCCCCTAGACCGTTCTAGTTATGCTTGTCGAGTATCAGAACTGCGAAAATTTTGTGTTTCTCAAGCGTTTCTTACCTCCAAACTGCCATATCTGGCGAACGGATTGACCAATCCGCAAAATTTCTGATGCATCTGAAAGTAGAAACTCGCCCGATTACAACGGTATGCGTACTTTCCCCTAAGGCCGCTCTATTTATTCGTTTCGAGCATCAGAACTGCGAAAATTTTGTGTTTCTCAAGTGTTTCATACTTCCAAACTGCCATATCTCGCGAACGGATTGACTAATCCGCAAAATTTCTGTTGCGTCTGAAAGTAGAAAGTCGCCCGATTACAACGGTATGCGTACTTTTCCCCTAGGCCGTTCTAGTTATTCGTTTCGAGCATCTGAACTGCGAAAATTTTGAGTTTCTCAAGCGTTTCTTACCTCCAAACTGCCATATCTCGCGAACGGATTGACCAATCCGCAAAATTTCTGTTGCATCTGAAAGTAGAAAGTCGCCCGATTACAACGGTATGCGTACTTTTCCCCTAGACCGTTCTAGTTATGCTTGTCGAGCATCAGAACTGCGAAAATTTTGTGTTTCTCAAGTGTTTCATACTTCCAAACTGCCATATCTCGCGAACGGATTGACCAATCCGCAAAATTTCTGTTGCATCTGAAAGTAGAAACTCGCCCGATTACAACGGTATGCGTACTTTTCCCCTAGACAGTTCTAGTTATGCTTGTCGAGTATCAGAACTGCGAAAATTTTGTGTTTCTCAAGCGTTTCTTACCTCCAAACTGCCATATCTGGCGAACGGATTGACCAATCCGCAAAATTTCTGATGCATCTGAAAGTAGAAACTCGCCCGATTACAACGGTATGCGTACTTTCCCCCAAGGCCGCTCTATTTATTCGTTTCGAGCATCAGAACTGCGAAAATTTTGTGTTTCTCAAGTGTTTCATACCTCCAAACTGCCATATCTCGCGAACGGATTGACTAATCCGCAAAATTTCTGTTGCGTCTGAAAGTAGAAAGTCGCCCGATTACAACGGTATGCGTACTTTTCCCCTAGGCCGTTCTAGTTATTCGTTTCGAGCATCTGAACTGCGAAAATTTTGAGTTTCTCAAGCGTTTCTTACCTCCAAACTGCCATATCTCGCGAACGGATTGACCAATCCGCAAAATTTCTGTTGCATCTGAAAGTAGAAAGTCGCCCGATTACAACGGTATGCGTACTTTTCCCCTAGACCGTTCTAGTTATGCTTGTCGAGCATCAGACCTGCGAAAATTTTGTGTTTCTCAAGTGTTTCATACTTCCAAACTGCCATATCTCGCGAACGGATTGACCAATCCGCAAAATTTCTGTTGCATCTGAAAGTAGAAACGCGCCCGATTACAACGGAATGCGTACTTTTCCCCTAGGCCGCTCTAGTTATTCGTTTCGAGCCTCAGAACTGCGAAAATGTTGAGTTTCTCAAGCGTTTCTTACCTACAAACTGCCATATCTCGCGAACGGATTGACCAATCCGCAAAATTTCTGTTGCATCTGAAAGTAGAAACTCGCCCGATTACAACGGTATGAGTACTTTTCCCCTAGACCGTTCTAGTTATGCTTGTCGAGCATCAGAACTGCGAAAATGTTGTGTTTCTCAAGCGTTTCTTACCTCCAAACAGCCATATCTCGCTAACGGATTGACCAATCCGCAAAATTTCTGTTGCATCTGAAAGTAGAAACTCGCCCGATTACAACGGTATGCGTACTCTTCCCCTAGGCCGTTCTAGTTATTCGTTTCGAGCATCAGAACTGCGAAAATTTTGAGTTTCTCAAGCGTTTCTTACCTCCAAACTGCCATATCTCGCGAACGGATTGACCAATCCGCAATATTTCTGTTTCATCTGAAAGTAGAAAGTCGCGCGATTACAACGGTATGCGTACTTTTCCCCTAGACCGTTCTCGTTATGCTTGTCGAGCATCAGAACTGCGAAAATTTTGAGTTTCTCAAGCGTTTCTTACCTCCAAACTGCCATATCTCGCGAACGGATTGACTAATCCGCAAAATTTCTGTTGCATCTGAAAGTAGAAACTCGCCCGATTACAACGGTATGCGTACTTTTCCCCTAGGCCGTTCTAGTTATCCGTTTCGAGCATCAGAACTGCGAAAATTTTGAGTTTCTCAAGCGTTTCTTACCTCCAAACTGCCATATCTGGCGAACGGATTGACCAATCCGCAAAATTTCTGTTGCATCTGAAAGTAGAAACTCGCCCGATTACAACGGTATGCGTACTTTTCCCTTAGTCCGTTCTAGTTATTCGTTTCGAGCATCAGAACTGCGAAAATTTTGAGTTTCTCAAGCGATTCTTACCTCCAAACTGCCATATCTCGCGAACGGATTGACCAATCCGCAAAATTTCTGTTGCATCTGAAACTAGAAACTCGCCCGATTAGAACGGAATGCGTACTTTTCCCCTAGGCCGCTCTAGTTATTCGTTTCGAGCATCAGAACTGCGAAAATGTTGAGTTTCTCAAGCGTTTCTTACCTACTAACTGCCATATCTCGCGAACGGATTGACCAATCCGCAAAATTTCTGTTGCATCTGAAAGTAGAAACTCGCCCGATTACAACGGTATGCGTACTTTTCCCCTAGACCGTTCTAGTTATGCTTGTCGAGTATCAGAACTGCGAAAATTTTGTGTTTCTCAAGCGTTTCTTACCTCCAAACTGCCATATCTGGCGAACGGATTGACCAATCCGCAAAATTTCTGATGCATCTGAAAGTAGAAACTCGCCCGATTACAACGGTATGCGTTCTTTTCCCCTAGGCCGCTCTATTTATTCGTTTCGAGCATCAGAACTGCGAAAATTTTGTGTTTCTCAAGTGTTTCATACTTCCAAACTGCCATATCTCGCGAACGGATTGACTAATCCGCAAAATTTCTGTTGCATCTGAAAGTAGAAAGTCGCCCGATTACAACGGTATGCGTACTTTTCCCCTAGGCCGTTCTAGTTATTCGTTTCGAGCATCTGAACTGCGAAAATTTTGAGTTTCTCAAGCGTTTCTTACCTCCAAACTGCCATATCTCGCGAACGGATTGACCAATCCGCAAAATTTCTGTTGCATCTGAAAGTAGAAAGTCGCCCGATTACAACGGTATGCGTACTTTTCCCCTAGACCGTTCTAGTTATGCTTGTCGAGCATCAGAACTTCGAAAATTTTGAGTTTCTCAAGCGTTTCTTACCTCCAAACTGCCATATCTCGCGAACGGATTGACTAATCCGCAAATTTCTGTTGCATCTGAAAGTAGAAACTCGCCCGATTACAACGGTATGCGTACTTTTCCCCTAGGCCGTCCTAGTTATTCGTTTCGAGCATCAGAACTGCGAAAATTTTGAGATTCTCAAGCGTTTCTTACCTCCAAACTGCCATATCTCGCGAACGGATTGACAAATCCGCAAAATTTCTGTTGCATCTGAAAGTAGAAACTCGCCCGATGACAACGGAATGCGTACTTTTCCCCTAGGCCGTTCTAGTTATTCGTTTCGAGCATCAGAACTGCGAAAATTTTGAGTTTCTCAAGCGTTTCTTACCTCCAAACTGCCATATCTCGCGAACGGATTGACTAATCCGCAAAATTTCTGTTGCATCTGAAAGTAGAAACTCGCCCGATTACAACGGTATGCGTACTTTTCCCCTAGGCCGGTCTATTTATTCGTTTCGAGCATCAGAACTGCGAAAATTTTGTGTTTCTCAAGTGTTTCATACTTCCAAACTGCCATATCTCGCGAACGGATTGACCAATCCGCAAAATTTCTGTTGCATCTGAAAGTAGAAACTCGCCCGATTACAACGGAATGCGTACTTTTCCCCTAGGCCGCTCTAGTTATTCGTTTCGAGCCTCAGAACTGCGAAAATGTTGGGTTTCTCAAGCGTTTCTTACCTACAAACTGCCATATCTCGCGAACGGATTGACCAATCCGCAAAATTTCTGTTGCATCTGAAAGTAGAAACTCGCCCGATTACAACGGTATGAGTACTTTTCCCCTAGACCGTTCTAGTTATGCTTGTCGAGCATCAGAACTGCGAAAATTTTGTGTTTCTCAAGCGTGTCTTACCTCCAAACAGCCATATCTCGCTAACGGATTGACCAATCCGCAAAATTTCTGTTGCATCTGAAAGTAGAAACTCGCCCGATTACAATGGTATGCATACTCTTCCCCTAGGCCGTTCTAGTTATTCGTTTCGAGCATCAGAACTGCGAAAATTTTGAGTTTCTCAAGCGTTTCTTACCTCCAAACTGCCATATCTCGCGAACGGATTGACCAATCCGCAATATTTCTGTTTCATCTGAAAGTAGAAAGTCGCGCGATTACAACGGTATGCGTACTTTTCCCCTAGACCGTTCTCGTTATGCTTGTCGAGCATCAGAACTGCGAAAATTTTGAGTTTCTCAAGCGTTTCTTACCTCCAAACTGCCATATCTCGCGAACGGATTGAATAATCCGCAAAATTTCTGTTGCATCTGAAAGTAGAAACTCGCCCGATTACAACGGTATGCGTACTTTTCCCCTAGGCAGTTCTAGTTATTCGTTTCGAGCATCAGAACTGCGAAAATTTTGAGTTTCTCAAGCGTTTCTTACCTCCAAACTGCCATATCTGGCGAACGGATTGACCAATCCGCAAAATTTCTGTTGCATCTGAAAGTAGAAGCTCGCCCGATTACAACGGTGTGCGTACTTTTCCCCTAGGCCGTTCTAGTTATTCGTTTCGAGCATCAGAACTGCGAAAACTTTGAGTTTCTCAAGCGTTTCTTACTTCCAAACTGCCATATCTCGCGAACGGATTGACCAATCCGCAAAATTTCTGTTGCATCTGAAAGTAGAAAGTCGCCCGATTACAACGGTATGCGTACTTTTCCACTAGGCCGTTCTAGTTATTCGTTTCGAGCATCAGAACTGCGAAAATTTTGAGTTTCTCAAGCGTTTCTTACCTCCAAACTGCCATATCTCGCGAACGGATTGACCAATCCGCAAAATTTCTGTTGCATCTGAAAGTAGAAACTCGCCCGATTACAACGGTATGCGTACTTTTCACCTAGGCCGTTCTAGTTAATCGTTTCGAGCATCAGAACTGCGAAAATTTTGAGTTTCTCTAGCGTTTCTTACTTCCAAACTGCCATATCTCGCGAACGGATTGACCAATCCGCCAAATTTCTGATGTTTCTGAAAGTAGAAACTCGCCCGATTACAACGGTATGCGTACTTTTCCCCTAGGCCGCTCTAGTTATTCGTTTCGAGCTTCAGAACTGCGAAAATTTTGTGTTTCTCAAGTGTTTCATACTTCCAAACTGCCATATCTCGCGAACGGATTGACCAATCCGCAAAATTTCTGTTGCATCTGAAAGTAGAAACTCGCCCGATTACAACGGTATGCATACTTCTCCCCTTGGCCGTTCTAGTTATTCGTTTCGAGCATCAGAACTGCGAAAATTTTGTGTTCCTCAAGTGTTTCATAATTCCAAACTGCCATATCTCGCGAACGGATTGACCAATCCGCAAAATTTCTGTTGCATCTGAAAGTAGAAACTCGCCCGATTACAACGGTGTGCGTACTTTTCCCCTAGTCCGTTCTAGTTATTCGTTTCGAGAATCAGAACTGCGAAAATTTTGGGTTTCTCAAGCGATTCTTACCTCCAAACTGCCATATCTCGCGAACGGATTGACCAATCCGCAAAATTTCTGTTGCATCTGAAAGTAGAAACTCGCCCGATTACAACGGAATGCGTACTTTTCCCCTAGGCCGCTCTAGTTATTCGTTTCGAGCATCAGAACTGCGAAAATGTTGAGTTTCTCAAGCGTTTCTTACCTACAAACTGCCATATCTCGCGAACGGATTGACCAATCCGCAAAATTTCTGTTGCATCTGAAAGTAGAAACTCGCCCGATTACAACTGTATGCGTACTTTTCCCCTAGTCCGTTCTAGTTATTCGTTTCGAGCATCAGAACTGCGAAAATTTTAAGTTTCTGGAGCGTTTCTTACCTCCAAACTGCCATATCTCGCGAACGGATTGACCAATCCGCAAAATTTCTGTTGCATCTGAAAGTAGAAACTCGCCCGATTATAACGGTATGCGTACTTTTCCCCTAGGCCGTTCTAGTTAATCGTTTCGAGCATCAGAACTGCGAAAATTTTGAGTTTCTCTAGCGTTTCTTACTTCCAAACTGCCATATCCTGCGAACGGATTGACCAATCCGCCAAATTTCTGATGTTTCTGAAAGTAGAAACTCGCCCGATTACAACGGTATGCGTACTTTTCCCCTAGGCCGCTCTAGTTATTCGTTTCGAGCACCAGAACTGCGAAAATTTTGTGTTTCTCAAGTGTTTCATACTTCCAAACTGCCATATCTCGCGAACGGATTGACCAATCCGCAAAATTTCTGTTGCATCTGAAAGTAGAAACTCACCCGATTACAACGGTATGCGTACTTTACCCCTAGGCCGTTTTAGTTATTCGTTTCGAGCATCAGAACTGCGAAAATTTTGAGTTTCTCTAGCGTTTCTTACTTCCAAACTGCCATATCTCGCGAACGGATTGACCAATCCGCCAAATTTCTGATGTTTCTGAAAGTAGAAACTCGCCCGATTACAACGGTATGCGTACTTTTCCCCTAGGCCGCTCTAGTTATTCGTTTCGAGCACCAGAACTGCGAAAATTTTGTGTTTCTCAAGTGTTTCATACTTCCAAACGGCCATATCTCGCGAACGGATCGACCTATCCGCAAAATTTCTGTTGCATCTGAAAGTAGAAACTCGCCCGATTACAACGGTATGCATACTTCTCCCCTAGGCCGTTCTAGTTATTCGTTTCGAGCATCAGAACTGCGAAAATTTTGAGTTTCTCAAGCGTTTCTTACCTCCAAACTGCCATATCTCGCTAACGGATTGACCAATCCGCAAAATTTCTGTTGCATCTGAAAGTAGAAACTCGTCCGATTACAACGGTATGCGTACTTTTCCCCTAGTCCGTTCTAGTTATTCGTTTCGAGCTTCAGAACTGCGAAAATTTTGAGTTTCTCAAGCGTTTCTTACTTCCAAACTGCCATATCTCGCGAACGGATTGACCAATCCGCCAAATTTCTGATGTTTCTGAAAGTAGAAACTCGCCCGATTACAACGGTATGCGTACTTTTCCCCTAGGCCGCTCTAGTTATTCGTTTCGAGCACCAGAACTGCGAAAATTTTGTGTTTCTCAAGTGTTTCATACTTCCAAACTGCCATATCTCGCGAACGGATTGACCAATCCGCAAAATTTCTGTTGCATCTGAAAGTAGAAACTCGCCCGATTACAACGGTATGCGTACTTTTCCCCTAGACCGTTCTAGTTATGCTTGTCGAGCATCAGAACTGCGAAAATTTTGAGTTTCTCAAGCGTTTCTTACCTACAAACTGCCATATCTCGCGAACGGATTGACCAGTCCGCAAAATTTCTGTTGCATCTGAAAGTAGAAACTCGCCCGATTACAACGGTATGCGTACTTTTCCCCTAGGCCGTTGTAGTTATTCGTTTCGAGCATGAGAACTGCGAAAATTTTGGGTTTCTCAAGCGTTGCTTACCTCCAAACTGCCATATCTCGCGAACGGTTTGACCAATCCGCAAAATTTCTGTTGCATCTGAAAGTAGAAACTCGCCCGATTACAACGGTATGCGTACTTATCCCCTAGGCCGTTCTGGTTATTCGTTTCGAGCATCAGAACTGTGAAAATTTTGAGTTTCTCCACCGTTTCTTACCTCCAAACTACCATATCTCGCGAACGGATTGACCAATCCGCAAAATTTCTGTTGCATCTGAAAGTAGAAACTCGCCCGATTACAACGGTATGCGTACTTTTCCCCTAGTCCGTGCTAGTTATTCGTTTCGAGCATCAGAACTGCGAAAATTTTGAGTTTCTCAAGCGTTTCTTACCTCCAAACTGCCATATCTCGCGAACGGATTGACCAATCCGCAAAATTTCTGTTGCATCTGAAAGTAGAAACTCGCCCGATTACAACGGTATGCGTACTTATCCCCTAGGCCGTTCTGGTTATTCGTTTCGAGCATCAGAACTGTGAAAATTTTGAGTTTCTCCACCGTTTCTTACCTCCAAACTACCATATCTCGCGAACGGATTGACCAATCCGCAAAATTTCTGTTGCATCTGAAAGTAGAAACTCGCCCGATTACAACGGTATGCGTACTTTTCCCCTAGTCCGTTCTAGTTATTCGTTTCGAGCATCAGAACTGCGAAAATTTTGAGTTTCTCAAGCGTTTCTTACCTCCAAACTGCCATATCTCGCGAACGGATTGACCAATCCGCAAAATTTCCGTTGCATCTGAAAGTAGAAACTCGCCCGATTACAACGGTATTCGTACTCTTCCCCTAGGCCGTTCTAGTTATTCGTTTCGAGCATCAGAACTGCGAAAATGTTGAGTTTCTCAAGCGTTTCTTACCTACAAACTGCCATATCTCGCGAACGGATTGACCAATCCGCAAAATTTCCGTTGCATCTGAAAGTAGAAACTCGCCCGATTACAACGGTATTCGTACTCTTCCCCTAGGCCGTTCTAGTTATTCGTTTCGAGCATCAGAACTGCGAAAATGTTGCGTTTCTCAAGCGTTTCTTACCTACAAACTGCCATATCTCGCGAACGGATTGACCAATCCGCCAAATTTCTGATGTTTCTGAAAGTAGAAACTCGCCCGATTACAACGGTATGCGTACTTTTCCCCTAGGCCGCTCTAGTTATTCGTTTCGAGCACCAGAACTGCGAAAATTTTGTGTTTCTCAAGTGTTTCATACTTCCAAACTGCCATATCTCGCGAACGGATTGACCAATCCGCAAAATTTCTGTTGCATCTGAAAGTAGAAACTCGCCCGATTACAACGGTATGCGTACTTTTCCCCTAGACCGTTCTAGTTATGCTTGTCGAGCATCAGAACTGCGAAAATTTTGAGTTTCTCAAGCGTTTCTTACCTACAAACTGCCATATCTCGCGAACGGATTGACCAGTCCGCAAAATTTCTGTTGCATCTGAAAGTAGAAACTCGCCCGATTACAACGGTATGCGTACTTTTCCCCTAGGCCGTTGTAGTTATTCGTTTCGAGCATGAGAACTGCGAAAATTTTGGGTTTCTCAAGCGTTGCTTACCTCCAAACTGCCATATCTCGCGAACGGTTTGACCAATCCGCAAAATTTCTGTTGCATCTGAAAGTAGAAACTCGCCCGATTACAACGGTATGCGTACTTTTCCCCTAGGCCGCTCTAGTTATTCGTTTAGAGCACCAGAACTGCGAAAATTTTGTGTTTCTCAAGTGTTTCATACTTCCAAACTGCCATATCTCGCGAACGGATTGACCAATCCGCAAAATTTCTGTTGCATCTGAAAGTAGAAACTCGCCCGATTACAACGGTATTCGTACTCTTCCCCTAGGCCGTTCTAGTTATTCGTTTCGAGCATCAGAACTGCGAAAATGTTGAGTTTCTCAAGCGTTTCTTACCTACAAACTGCCATATCTCGCGAACGGATTGACCAATCCGCAAAATTTCTGTTGCATCTGAAAGTAGAAACTCGCCCGATTACAACGGTATGCGTACTTTTCCCCTAGGCCGTTGTAGTTATACGTTTCGAGCATGAGAACTGCGAAAATTTTGGGTTTCCCATGCGTTGCTTCCCTCCAAACTGCCATATCTCGCGAACGGATTGACCAATCCGCAAAATTTCTGTTGCATCTGAAAGTAGAAACTCGCCCGATTACAACCGTATGCGTACTTTTCCCCTAGTCCGTTCTAGTTATTCGTGTCGAGCTTCAGAACTGCGAAAATTTTGAGTTTCTCAAGCGTTTCTTACTTCCAAACTGCCATATCTCGCGAACGGATTGACCAATCCGCCAAATTTCTGATGTTTCTGAAAGTAGAAACTCGCCCGATTACAACGGTATGCGTACTTTTCCCCTAGGCCGCTCTAGTTATTCGTTTCGAGCACCAGAACTGCGAAAATTTTGTGTTTCTCAAGTGTTTCATACTTCCAAACTGCCATATCTCGCGAACGGATTGACCAATCCGCAAAATTTCTGTTGCATCTGAAAGTAGAAACTCGCCCGATTACAACGGTATGCGTACTTTTCCCCTAGACCGTTCTAGTTATGCTTGTCGAACATCAGAACTGCGAAAATTTTGAGTTTCTCAAGCGTTTCTTACCTACAAACTGCCATATCTCGCGAACGGATTGACCAGTCCGCAAAATTTCTGTTGCATCTGAAAGTAGAAACTCGCCCGATTACAACGGTATGCGTACTTTTCCCCTAGGCCGTTGTAGTTATTCGTTTCGAGCATGAGAACTGCGAAAATTTTGGGTTTCTCAAGCGTTGCTTACCTCCAAACTGCCATATCTCGCGAACGGTTTGACCAATCCGCAAAATTTCTGTTGCATCTGAAAGTAGAAACTCGCCCGATTACAACGGTATGCGTACTTATCCCCTAGGCCGTTCTGGTTATTCGTTTCGAGCATCAGAACTGTGAAAATTTTGAGTTTCTCCACCGTTTCTTACCTCCAAACTACCATATCTCGCGAACGGATTGACCAATCCGCAAAATTTCTGTTGCATCTGAAAGTAGAAACTCGCCCGATTACAACGGTATGCGTACTTTTCCCCTAGTCCGTGCTAGTTATTCGTTTCGAGCATCAGAACTGCGAAAATTTTGAGTTTCTCAAGCGTTTCTTACCTCCAAACTGCCATATCTCGCGAACGGATTGACCAATCCGCAAAATTTCTGTTGCATCTGAAAGTAGAAACTCGCCCGATTACAACGGTATGCGTACTTTTCCCCTAGGCCGTTGTAGTTATACGTTTCGAGCATGAGAACTGCGAAAGTTTTGGGTTTCCCATGCGTTGCTTACCTCCAAACTGCCATATCTCGCGAACGGATTGACCAATCCGCAAAATTTCTGTTGCATCTGAAAGAAGAAACTCGCCCGATTACAACCGTATGCGTACTTTTCCCCTAGGCCGTTCTAGTTATTCGTTTCGAGCATCAGAACTGCGAAAATGTTGAGTTTCTCGAGCGTTTCTTACCTACAAACTGCCATATCTCGCGAACGGATTGACCAATCCGCAAAATTTCTGTTGCATCTGAAAGTAGAAACTCGCCCGATTACAACGGTATGCGTACTTTTCCCCTACACCGTTCTAGTTATGCTTGTCGAGCATCAGAACTGCGAAAATTTTGAGTTTCTCAAGCGTTTCTTACCTACAAACTGCCATATCTCGCGAACGGATTGACCAGTCCGCAAAATTTCTGTTGGATCTGAAAGTAGAAACTCGCCCGATTACAACGGTATGCGTACTTTTCCCCTAGGCCGTTGTAGTTATTCGTTTCGAGCATGAGAACTGCGAAAATTTTGGGTTTCTCAAGCGTTGCTTACCTCCAAACTGCCATATCTCGCGAACGGTTTGACCAATCCGCAAAATTTCTGTTGCATCTGAAAGTAGAAACTCGCCCGATTACAACGGTATGCGAACTTATCCCCTAGTCCGTTCTAGTTATTCGTTTTGAGCATCAGAACTGCGAAAATTTTGAGTTTCTCAAGCGTTTCTTACCTCCAAACTGCCATATCTCGCGAACGGATTGACCAATCCGCAAAATTTCTGTTGCAACTGAAAGTAGAAACTCGCCCGATTAGAACGGTATGCGTACTTTTCCCCTAGTCCGTTCTAGTTATTCGTTTTGAGCATCAGAACTGCGAAAATTTTGAGTTTCTCAAGCGTTTCTTACCTCCAAACTGCCATATCTCGCGAACGGATTGACCAATCCGCAAAATTTCTGTTGCATCTGAAAGTAGAAACTCGCCCGATTACAACGGTATGCGTACTTTTCCCCTAGACCGTTCTAGTTATGCTTGTCGAGCATCAGAACTGCGAAAATTTTGAGTTTCTCAAGCGTTTCTTTCCTCCAAACTGCCATGTCTCGCGAACGGATTGACTAATCCGCAAAATTTCTGTTGCATCTGACAGTAGAAACTCGCCCGATTACAACGGTATTCATACTTTTCCCCTAGGCCGTTCTAGTTATTCGTTTCGAGCATCAGAACTGCGAAAATGTTGAGTTTCTCAAGCGTTTCTTACCTACAAACTGCCATATCTCGCGAACGGATTGACCAATCCGCAAAATTTCTGTTGCATCTGAAAGTAGAAACTCGCCCGATTACAACGGTATGCGTGCTTTTCCCCTAGGCCGTTGTAGTTATACGTTTCGAGCATGAGAACTGCGAAAATTTTGGGTTTCCCAAGCGTTGCTTACCTCCAAACTGCCATATCTCGCGAACGGATTGACCAATCCGCAAAATTTCTGTTGCGTCTGAAAGTAGAAACTCGCCCGATTACAACCGTATGCGTACTTTTCCGCTAGGCCGTTCGAGTTATTCGTTTCGAGCATCAGAACTGCGAAAATGTTGAGTTTGTCGAGCGTTTCTTACCTACAAACTGCCATATCTCGCGAACGGATTGACCAATCCGCAAAATTTCTGTTGCATCTGAAAGTAGAAACTCGCCCGATTACAACCGTATGCGTACTTTTCTCCTAGACCGTTCTAGTTATGCTTGTCGAGCATCAGAACTGCGAAAATTTTGAGTTTTTCAAGCGTTTCATACCTACAAACTGCCATATCTCGCGAACGGATTGACAAGTCCGCAAAATTTCTGTTGCATCTGAAAGTAGAAACTCGCCCGATTACAACGGTATGCGTACTTTTCCCCTAGGCCGTTGTAGTTATTCGTTTCGAGCATGAGAACCGCGAAAATTTTGGGTTTCTCAAGCGTTGCTTACCTCCAAACTGCCATATCTCGCGAACGGATTGACCCATCCGCAAAATTTCTGTTGCATCTGAAAGTAGAAACTCGCCCGATTACAACGGTATGCGTACTTATCCCCTAGGCCGTTCTGGTTATTCGTTTCGAGCATCAGAACTGTGAAAATTTTGAGTTTCTCCACCGTTTCTTACCTCCAAACTACCATATCTCGCGAACGGATTGACCAATCCGCAAAATTTCTGTTGCATCTGAAAGTAGAAACTCGCCCGATTACAACGGTATGCGTACTTTTCCCTAGTCCGTTCTAGTTATTCGTTTCGAGCATCAGAACTGCGAAAATTTTGAGTTTCTCAAGCGTTTCTTACCTCCAAACTGCCATATCTCGCGAACGGATTGACCAATCCGGAAAATTTCTGTTGCATCTGAAAGTAGAAACTCGCCCGATTACAACGGTATGCGTACTTTTCTCCTAGACCGTTCTAGTTATGCTTGTCGAGCATCAGAACTGCGAAAATTTTGAGTTTCTCAAGCGTTTCTTACCTACAAACTGCCATATCTCGCGAACGGATTGACCAGTCCGCAAAATTTCTGTTGCATCTGAAAGTAGAAACTCGCCCGATTACAACGGTATGCGTACTTATCCCCTAGGCCGTTCTGGTTATTCGTTTCGAGCATCAGAACTGTGAAAATTTTGAGTTTCCCCACCGTTTCTTACATCCAAACTACCATATCTCGCGAACGGATTGACCAATCCGCAAAATTTCTGTTGCATCTGAAAGTAGAAACTCGCCCGATTACAACGGTATGCGTACTTTTCCCCTAGTCCGTTCTAGTTATTCGTTTCGAGCATCAGAACTGCGAAAATTTTGAGTTTCTCAAGCGTTTCTTACCTCCAAACTGCCATATCTCGCGAACGGATTGACCAATCCGGAAAATTTCTGTTGCATCTGAAAGTAGAAACTCGCCCGATTACAACGTTATGCGTACTTTTCTCCTAGACCGTTCTAGTTATGCTTGTCGAGCATCAGAACTGCGAAAATTTTGCGTTTCTCAAGCGTTTCTTACCTCCAAACTGCCATATCTCGCGAACGGATTGACCCATCCGCAAAATTACTGTTGCATCTGAAAGTAGAAACTCGCCCGATTACAACGGTATGCGTACTTATCCCCTAGGCCGTTCTGTTTATTCGTTTCGAGCATCAGAACTGTGAAAATTTTGAGTTTCTCCACCGTTTCTTACCTCCAAACTATCATATCTCGCGAACGGATTGACCAATCCGCAAAATTTCTGTTGCATCTGAAAGTAGAAACTCGCCCGATTACAACGGTATGCGTACTTTTCCCCTAGTCCGTTCTAGTTATTCGTTTCGAGCATCAGAACTGCGAAAATTTTGAGTTTCTCAAGCGTTTCTTACCTCCAAACTGCCATATCTCGCGAACGGATTGACCAATCCGCAAAATTTCTGTTGCATCTGAAAGTAGAAACTCGCCCGATTACAACCGTATGCGTACTTTTCCCCTAGGCCGTTCGAGTTATTCGTTTCGAGGATCAGAACTGCGAAAATGTTGAGTTTGTCGAGCGTTTCTTACCTACAAACTGCCATATCTCGCGAACGGATTGACCAATCCGCAAAATTTCTGTTGCATCTGAAAGTAGAAACTCGCCCGATTACAACCGTATGCGTACTTTTCTCCTAGACCGTTCTAGTTATGCTTGTCGAGTATCAGAACTGCGAAAATTTTGAGTTTTTCAAGCGTTTCATACCTACAAACTGCCATATCTCGCGAACGGATTGACAAGTCCGCAAAATTTCTGTTGCATCTGAAAGTAGAAACTCGCCCGATTACAACGGTATGCGTACTTTTCCCCTAGGCCGTTGTAGTTATTCGTTTCGAGCATGAGAACCGCGAAAATTTTGGGTTTCTCAAGCGTTGCTTACCTCCAAACTGCCATATCTCGCGAACGGATTGACCCATCCGCAAAATTTCTGTTGCATCTGAAAGTAGAAACTCGCCCGATTACAACGGTATGCGTACTTATCCCCTAGGCCGTTCTGGTTATTCGTTTCGAGCATCAGAACTGTGAAAATTTTGAGTTTCTCCACCGTTTCTTACCTCCAAACTACCATATCTCGCGAACGGATTGACCAATCCGCAAAATTTCTGTTGCATCTGAAAGTAGAAACTCGCCCGATTACAACGGTATGCGTACTTTTCCCTAGTCCGTTCTAGTTATTCGTTTCGAGCATCAGAACTGCGAAAATTTTGAGTTTCTCAAGCGTTTCTTACCTCCAAACTGCCATATCTCGCGAACGGATTGACCAATCCGGAAAATTTCTGTTGCATCTGAAAGTAGAAACTCGCCCGATTACAACGGTATGCGTACTTTTCTCCTAGACCGTTCTAGTTATGCTTGTCGAGCATCAGAACTGCGAAAATTTTGAGTTTCTCAAGCGTTTCTTACCTACAAACTGCCATATCTCGCGAACGGATTGACCAGTCCGCAAAATTTCTGTTGCATCTGAAAGTAGAAACTCGCCCGATTACAACGGTATGCGTACTTATCCCCTAGGCCGTTCTGGTTATTCGTTTCGAGCATCAGAACTGTGAAAATTTTGAGTTTCCCCACCGTTTCTTACATCCAAACTACCATATCTCGCGAACGGATTGACCAATCCGCAAAATTTCTGTTGCATCTGAAAGTAGAAACTCGCCCGATTACAACGGTATGCGTACTTTTCCCCTAGTCCGTTCTAGTTATTCGTTTCGAGCATCAGAACTGCGAAAATTTTGAGTTTCTCAAGCGTTTCTTACCTCCAAACTGCCATATCTCGCGAACGGATTGACCAATCCGCAAAATTTCTGTTGCATCTGAAAGTAGAAACTCGCCCGATTACAACCGTATGCGTACTTTTCCCCTAGGCCGTTCGAGTTATTCGTTTCGAGCATCAGAACTGCGAAAATGTTGAGTTTGTCGAGCGTTTCTTACCTACAAACTGCCATATCTCGCGAACGGATTGACCAATCCGCAAAATTTCTGTTGCATCTGAAAGTAGAAACTCGCCCGATTACAACCGTATGCGTACTTTTCTCCTAGACCGTTCTAGTTATGCTTGTCGAGTATCAGAACTGCGAAAATTTTGAGTTTTTCAAGCGTTTCATACCTACAAACTGCCATATCTCGCGAACGGATTGACAAGTCCGCAAAATTTCTGTTGCATCTGAAAGTAGAAACTCGCCCGATTACAACGGTATGCGTACTTTTCCCCTAGGCCGTTGTAGTTATTCGTTTCGAGCATGAGAACCGCGAAAATTTTGGGTTTCTCAAGCGTTGCTTACCTCCAAACTGCCATATCTCGCGAACGGATTGACCCATCCGCAAAATTTCTGTTGCATCTGAAAGTAGAAACTCGCCCGATTACAACGGTATGCGTACTTATCCCCTAGGCCGTTCTGGTTATTCGTTTCGAGCATCAGAACTGTGAAAATTTTGAGTTTCTCCACCGTTTCTTACCTCCAAACTACCATATCTCGCGAACGGATTGACCAATCCGCAAAATTTCTGTTGCATCTGAAAGTAGAAACTCGCCCGATTACAACGGTATGCGTACTTTTCCCCTAGTCCGTTCTAGTTATTCGTTTCGAGCATCAGAACTGCGAAAATTTTGAGTTTCTCAAGCGTTTCTTACCTCCAAACTGCCATATCTCGCGAACGGATTGACCAATCCGGAAAATTTCTGTTGCATCTGAAAGTAGAAACTCGCCCGATTACAACGGTATGCGTACTTTTCTCCTAGACCGTTCTAGTTATGCTTGTCGAGCATCAGAACTGCGAAAATTTTGAGTTTCTCAAGCGTTTCTTACCTACAAACTGCCATATCTCGCGAACGGATTGACCAGTCCGCAAAATTTCTGTTGCATCTGAAAGTAGAAACTCGCCCGATTACAACGGTATGCGTACTTATCCCCTAGGCCGTTCTGGTTATTCGTTTCGAGCATCAGAACTGTGAAAATTTTGAGTTTCTCCACCGTTTCTTACATCCAAACTACCATATCTCGCGAACGGATTGACCAATCCGCAAAATTTCTGTTGCATCTGAAAGTAGAAACTCGCCCGATTACAACGGTATGCGTACTTTTCCCCTAGTCCGTTCTAGTTATTCGTTTCGAGCATCAGAACTGCGAAAATTTTGAGTTTCTCAAGCGTTTCTTACCTCCAAACTGCCATATCTCGCGAACGGATTGACCAATCCGGAAAATTTCTATTGCATCTGAAAGTAGAAACTCGCCCGATTACAACGGTATGCGTACTTTTCTCCTAGACCGTTCTAGTTATGCTTGTCGAGCATCAGAACTGCGAAAATTTTGAGTTTCTCAAGCGTTTCTTACCTCCAAACTGCCATATCTCGCGAACGGATTGACCTATCCGCAAAATTTCTGTTGCATCTGAAAGTAGAATCTCGCCCGATTACAACGGTATGCGTACTTATCCCCTAGGCCGTTCTGGTTATTCGTTTCGAGCATCAGAACTGTGAAAATTTTGAGTTTCTCCACCGTTTCTTACCTCCAAACTACCATATCTCGCGAACGGATTGACCAATCCGCAAAATTTCTGTTGCATCTGAAAGTAGAAACTCGCCCGATTACAACGGTATGCGTACTTTTCCCCTAGTCCGTTCTAGTTATTCGTTTCGAGCATCAGAACTGCGAAAATTTTGAGATTCTCAAGCGTTTCTTACCTCCAAACTGCCATATCTCGCGAACGGATTGACCAATCCGGAAAATTTCTGTTGCATCTGAAAGTAGAAACTCGCCCGATTACAACGGTATGCGTACTTTTCTCCTAGACCGTTCTAGTTATGCTTGTCGAGCATCAGAACTGCGAAAATTTTGAGTTTCTCAAGCGTTTCTTACCTACAAACTGCCATATCTCGCGAACGGATTGACCAGTCCGCAAAATTTCTGTTGCATCTGACAGTAGAAACTCGCCCGATTACAACGGTATGCGTACTTATCCCCTAGGCCGTTCTGGTTATTCGTTTCGAGCATCAGAACTGTGAAAATTTTGAGTTTCTCCACCGTTTCTTACATCCAAACTACCATATCTCGCGAACGGATTGACCAATCCGCAAAATTTCTGTTGCATCTGAAAGTAGAAACTCGCCCGATTACAACGGTATGCGTACTTTTCCCGTAGTCCGTTCTAGTTATTCGTTTCGAGCATCAGAACTGCGAAAATTTTGAGTTTCTCAAGCGTTTCTTACCTCCAAACTGCCATATCTCGCGAACGGATTGACCAATCCGGAAAATTTCTGTTGCATCTGAAAGTAGAAACTCGCCCGATTACAACGGTATGCGTACTTTTCCCCTAGACCGTTCTAGTTATGCTTGTCGAGCATCAGAACTGCGAAAATTTTGAGTTTCTCAAGCGTTTCTTTCCTCCAAACTGCCATGTCTTGCGAACGGATTGACTAATCCGCAAAATTTCTGTTGCATCTGACAGTAGAAACTCGCCCGATTACAACGGTATTCGTACTTTTCCCCTAGGCCGTTCTAGTTATTCGTTTCGAGCATCAGAACTGCGAAAATGTTGAGTTTCTCAAGCGTTTCTTACCTACAAACTGCCATATCTCGCGAACGAATTGACCAATCCGCAAAATTTCTGTTGCATCTGAAAGTAGAAACTCGCCCGATTACAACGGTATGCGTACTTTTCCCCTAGGCCGTTGTAGTTATACGTTTCGAGCATGAGAACTGCGAAAATTTTGGGTTTCCCAAGCGTTGCTTACCTCCAAACTGCCATATCTCGCGAACGGATTGACCAATCCGCAAAATTTCTGTTGCATCTGAAAGTAGAAACTCGCCCGATTACAACCGTATGCGTACTTTTCCCCTAGGCCGTTCGAGTTATTCGTTTCGAGCATCAGAACTGCGAAAATGTTGAGTTTGTCGAGCGTTTCTTACCTACAAACTGCCATATCTCGCGAACGGATTGACCAATCCGCAAAATTTCTCTTGCATCTGAAAGTAGAAACTCGCCCGATTACAACCGTATGCGTACTTTTCTCCTAGACCGTTCTAGTTATGCTTGTCGAGCATCAGAACTTCGAAAATTTTGAGTTTTTCAAGCGTTTCATACCTACAAACTGCCATATCTCGCGAACGGATTGACAAGTCCGCAAAATTTCTGTTGCATCTGAAAGTAGAAACTCGCCCGATTACAACGGTATGCGTACTTTTCCCCTAGGCCGTTGTAGTTATTCGTTTCGAGCATGAGAACCGCGAAAATTTTGGGTTTCTCAAGCGTTGCTTACCTCCAAACTGCCATATCTCGCGAACGGATTGACCCATCCGCAAAATTTCTGTTGCATCTGAAAGTAGAAACTCGCCCGATTACAACGGTATGCGTACTTATCCCCTAGGCCGTTCTGGTTATTCGTTTCGAGCATCAGAACTGTGAAAATTTTGAGTTTCTCCACCGTTTCTTACCTCCAAACTACCATATCTCGCGAACGGATTGACCAATCCGCAAAATTTCTGTTGCATCTGAAAGTAGAAACTCGCCCGATTACAACGGTATGCGTACTTTTCCCCTAGTCCGTTCTAGTTATTCGTTTCGAGCATCAGAACTGCGAAAATTTTGAGTTTCTCAAGCGTTTCTTACCTACAAACTGCCATATCTCGCGAACGGATTGACCAGTCCGCAAAATTTCTGTTGCATCTGAAAGTAGAAACTCGCCCGATTACAACGGTATGCGTACTTATCCCCTAGGCCGTTCTGGTTATTCGTTTCGAGCATCAGAACTGTGAAAATTTTGAGTTTCTCAAGCGTTTCTTACCTCCAAACTGCCATATCTCGCGAACGGATTGACCAATCCGGAAAATTTCTGTTGCATCTGAAAGTAGAAAATCGCCCGATTACAACGGTATGCGTACTTTTCTCCTAGACCGTTCTAGTTATGCTTGTCGAGCATCAGAACTGCGAAAATTTTGAGTTTCTCAAGCGTTTCTTACCTACAAACTGCCATATCTCGCGAACGGATTGACCAGTCCGCAAAATTTCTGTTGCATCTGAAAGTAGAAACTCGCCCGATTACAACGGTATGCGTACTTATCCCCTAGGCCGTTCTGGTTATTCGTTTCGAGCATCAGAACTGTGAAAATTTTGAGTTTCTCCACCGTTTCTTACATCCAAACTACCATATCTCGCGAACGGATTGACCAATCCGCAAAATTTCTGTTGCATCTGAAAGTAGAAACTCGCCCGATTACAACGGTATGCGTACTTTTCCCCTAGACCGTTCTAGTTATGCTTGTCGAGCATCAGAACTGCGAAAATTTTGAGTTTCTCAAGCGTTTCTTACCTCCAAACTGCCATATCTCGCGAACGGATTGACCCATCCGCAAAATTTCTGTTGCATCTGAAAGTAGAAACTCGCCCGATTACAACGGTATGCGTACTTATCCCCTAGGCCGTTCTGGTTATTCGTTTCGAGCATCAGAACTGTGAAAATTTTGAGTTTCTCCACCGTTTCTTACCTCCAAACTACCATATCTCGCGAACGGATTGACCAATCCGCAAAATTTCTGTTGCATCTGAAAGTAGAAACTCGCCCGATTACAACGGTATGCGTACTTTTCCCCTAGTCCGTTCTAGTTATTCGTTTCGAGCATCAGAACTGCGAAAATTTTGAGATTCTCAAGCGTTTCTTACCTCCAAACTGCCATATCTCGCGAACGGATTGACCAATCCGGAAAATTTCTGTTGCATCTGAAAGTAGAAACTCGCCCGATTACAACGGTATGCGTACTTTTCTCCTAGACCGTTCTAGTTATGCTTGTCGAGCATCAGAACTGCGAAAATTTTGAGTTTCTCAAGCGTTTCTTACCTACAAACTGCCATATCTCGCGAACGGATTGACCAGTCCGCAAAATTTCTGTTGCATCTGAAAGTAGAAACTTTCCCGATTACAACGGTATGCGTACTTTTCCTCTAGGCCGTTGTAGTTATTCGTTTCGAGCATGAGAACTGCGTAAATTTTGGGTTTCTCAAGCGTTGCTTACCTCCAAACTGCCATATCTCGCGAACGGATTGACCAATCCGCAAAATTTCTGTTGCATCTGAAAGTAGAAACTCGCCCGATTACAACGGTATGCGTACTTATTCCCTAGGCCGTTCTGGTTATTCGTTTCGAGCATTAGAACTGTGAAAATTTTGAGTTTCTCCTCCGTTTCTTACCTCCAAACTACCATATCTCGCGAACGGATTGACCAATCCGCAAAATTTCTGTTGCATCTGAAAGTAGAAACTCGCCCGATTACAACGGTATGCGTACTTTTCCCCTAGTGCGTTCTAGTTATTCGTTTCGAGCATCAGAACTGCGAAAATGTTGAGTTTCTCGAGCGTTTCTTACCTACAAACTGCCATATCTCGCGAACGGATTGACCAATCCGGAAAATTTCTGTTGCATCTGAAAGTAGAAACTCGCCCGATTACAACGGTATGCGTACTTTTCCCCTAGGCCGTTCTAGTTATTCGTTTCGGGCATCAGAACTGCAAAAATGTTGAGTTTCTCAAGCGTTTCTCACCTACAAACTGCCATATCTCGCGAACGGATTGACCAATCCGCAAAATTTCTGTTGCATCTGAAAGTAGAAAGTCGCCCGATTACAACGGTATGCGTACTTTTCCCCTAGACCGTTCTAGTTATGCTTGTCGAGCATCAGAACTGCGAAAATTTTGAGTTTCTCAAGCGTTTCTTTCCTCCAAACTGCCATATCTCGCGAACGGATTGACTAATCCGCAAAATTTCTGTTGCATCTGACAGTAGAAACTCGCCCGATTACAACGGTATTCGTACTTTTCCCCTAGGCCGTTCTAGTTATTCGTTTCGAGCATCAGAACTGCGAAAATGTTGAGTTTCTCAAGCGTTTCTTACCTACAAACTGCCATATCTCGCGAACGGATTGACCAATCCGCAAAATTTCTGTTGCATCTGAAAGTAGAAACTCGCCCGATTACAACGGTATGCGTACTTTTCCCCTAGGCCGTTGTAGTTATACGTTTCGAGCATGAGAACTGCGAAAATTTTGGGTTTCCCAAGCGTTGCTTACCTCCAAACTGCCATATCTCGCGAACGGATTGACTAATCCGCAAAATTTCTGTTGCATCTGAAAGTAGAAAGTCGCCCGATTACAACGGTATGCGTACTTTTCCCCTAGACCGTTCTAGTTATGCTTGTCGAGCATCAGAACTGCGAAAATTTTGAGTTTCTCAAGCGTTTCTTTCCTCCAAACTGCCATATCTCGCGAACGGATTGACCAATCCGCAAAATTTCTGTTGCATCTGAAAGTAGAATGTCGCCCGATTACAACGGTATGCGTACTTTTCCCCTAGACCGTTCTAGTTATGCTTGTCGATCATCAGAACTGCGAAAATTTTGAGTTTCTCAAGCGTTTCTTTCCTCCAAACTGCCATATCTCGCGAACGGATTGACTAATCCGCAAAATTTCTGTTGCATCTGACAGTAGAAACTCGCCCGATTACAACGGTATTCGTACTTTTCCCCTAGGCCGTTCTAGTTATTCGTTTCGAGCATCAGAACTGCGAAAATGTTGAGTTTCTCAAGCGTTTCTTACCTACAAACTGCCATATCTCGCGAACGGATTGACCAATCCGCAAAATTTCTGTTGCATCTGAAAGTAGAAACTCGCCCGATTACAACGGTATGCGTACTTTTCCCCTAGGCCGTTGTAGTTATACGTTTCGAGCATGAGAACTGCGAAAATTTTGGGTTTCCCAAGCGTTGCTTACCTCCAAACTGCCATATCTCGCGAACGGATTGACCAATCCGCAAAATTTCTGTTGCATCTGAAAGTAGAAACTCGCCCGATTACAACCGTATGCGTACTTTTCCCCTAGGCCGTTCTAGTTATTCGTTTCGAGCATCAGAACTGCGAAAATGTTGAGTTTCTCGAGCGTTTCTTACCTACAAACTGCCATATCTCGCGAACGGATTGACCAATCCGGAAAATTTCTGTTGCATCTGAAAGTAGAAACTCGCCCGATTACAACGGTATGCGTACTTTTCCCCTAGGCCGTTCTAGTTATTCGTTTCGAGCATCAGAACTGCAAAAATGTTGAGTTTCTCAAGCGTTTCTCACCTACAAACTGCCATATCTCGCGAACGGATTGACCAATCCGCAAAATTTCTGTTGCATCTGAAAGTAGAAAGTCGCCCGATTACAACGGTATGCGTACCTTTCCCCTAGACCGTTCTAGTTATGCTTGTCGAGCATCAGAACTGCGAAAATTTTGAGTTTCTCAAGCGTTTCTTACCTACAAACTGCCATATCTCGCGAACGGATTGACCAGTCCGCAAAATTTCTGTTGCGTCTGAAAGTAGAAAGTCGCCCGATTACAACGGTATGCGTACTTTTCCCCTAGACCGTTCTAGTTATGCTTGTCGAGCATCAGAACTGCGAAAATTTTTAGTTTCTCAAGCGTTTCTTTCCTCCAAACTGCCATATCTCGCGAACGGATTGACTAATCCGCAAAATTTCTGTTGCATCTGACAGTAGAAACTCGCCCGATTACAACGGTATGCGTACTTTTCCCCTAGGCCGTTGTAGTTATTCGTTTCGAGCATGAGAACTGCGAAAATTTTGGGTTTCTCAAGCGTTGCTTACCTCCAAGCTGCCATATCTCGCGAACGGATTGACCAATCCGCAAAATTTCTGTTGCATCTGAAAGTAGAAACTCGCCCGATTACAACGGTATGCGTACTTATCCCCTAGGCCGTTCTGGTTATTCGTTTCGAGCATTAGAACTGTGAAAATTTTGAGTTTCTCCACCGTTTCTTACCTCCAAACTACCATATCTCGCGAACGGATTGACCAATCCGCAAAATTTCTGCTGCATCTGAAAGTAGAAACTCGCCCGATTACAACGGTATGCGTACTTTTCCCCTAGTCCGTTCTAGTTATTCGTTTCGAGCATCAAAACTGCGAAAATTTTGAGTTTCTCAAGCGTTTCTTACCTCCAAACTGCCATATCTCGCGAACGGATTGACCAATCCGGAAAATTTCTGTTGCATCTGAAAGTAGAAACTCGCCCGATTACAACCGTGTGCGTACTTTTCCCCTAGGCTGTTCTAGTTATTCGTTTCGAGCATCAGAACTGCGAAAATGTTGAGTTTCTCGAGCGTTTCTTACCTACAAACTGCCATATCTCGCGAACGGATTGACCAATCCGCAAAATTTCTGTTGCATCTGAAAGTAGAAAGTCGCCCGATTACAACGGTATGCGTACTTTTCCCCTAGACCGTTCTAGTTATGCTTGTCGAGCATCAGAACTGCGAAAATTTTGAGTTTCTCAAGCGTTTCTTTCCTCCAAACTGCCATATCTCGCGAACGGATTGACTAATCCGCAAAATATCTGTTGCATCTGACAGTAGAAACTCGCCCGATTACAACGGTATTCGTACTTTTCCCCTAGGCCGTTCTAGGTATTCGTTTCGAGCATCAGAACTGCGAAAATGTTGAGTTTCTCAAGCGTTTCTTACCTACAACCTGCCATATCTCGCGAACGGATTGACCAATCCGCAAAATTTCTGTTGCATCTGAAAGTAGAAACTCGCCCGATTACAACGGTATGCGTACTTTTCCCCTAGGCCGTTGTAGTTATACGTTTCGAGCATGAGAACTGCGAAAATTTTGGGTTTCCCAAGCGTTGCTTACCTCCAAACTGCCATATCTCGCGAACGGATTGACCAATCCGCAAAATTTCTGTTGCATCTGAAAGTAGAAACTCGCCCGATTACAACCGTATGCGTACTTTTCCCCTAGGCCGTTCTAGTTATTCGTTTCGAGCATCAGAACTGCGAAAATGTTGAGTTTCTCGAGCGTTTCTTACCTACAAACTGCCATATCTCGCGAACGGATTGACCAATCCGCAAAATTTCTGTTGCATCTGAAAGTAGAAACTCGCCCGATTACAACGGTATGCGTACTTATCCCCTAGGCCGTTCTGGTTATTCGTTTCGAGCATTAGAACTGTGAAAATTTTGAGTTTCTCCACCGTTTCTTACCTCCAAACTACCATATCTCGCGAACGGATTGACCAATCCGCAAAATTTCTGTTGCATCTGAAAGTAGAAACTCGCCCGATTACAACGGTATGCGTACTTTTCCCCTAGTCCGTTCTAGTTATTCGTTTCGAGCATCAGAACTGCGAAAATTTTGAGTTTCTCAAGCGTTTCTCACCTCCAAACTGCCATATCTCGCGAACGGATTGACCAATCCGGAAAATTTCCGTTGCATCTGAAAGTAGAAACTCGCCCGATTACAACCGTATGCGTACTTTTCCCCTAGGCCGTTCTAGTTATTCGTTTCGAGCATCAGAACTGCGAAAATGTTGAGTTTCTCGAGCGTTTCTTACCTACAAACTGCCATATCTCGCGAACGGATTGACCAATCCGCAAAATTTCTGTTGCATCTGAAAGCAGAAAGTCGCCCGATTACAACGGTATGCGTACTTTTCCCCTAGACCGTTCTAGTTATGCTTGTCGAGCATCAGAACTGCGAAAATTTTGAGTTTCTCAAGCGTTTCTTTCCTCCAAACTGCCATATCTCGCGAACGGATTGACCAGTCCGCAAAATTTCTGTTGCATCTGAAAGTAGAAACTCGCCCGATTACAACGGTATGCGTACTTATCCCCTAGGCCGTTCTGGTTATTCGTTTCGAGCATCAGAACTGTGAAAATTTTGAGTCTCTCCACCGTTTCTTACATCCAAACTACCATATCTCGCGAACGGATTGACCAATCCGCAAAATTTCTGTTGCATCTGAAAGTAGAAACTCGCCCGATTACAACGGTATGCGTACTTTTCCCCTAGTCCGTTCTAGTTATTCGTTTCGAGCATCAGAACTGCGAAAATTTTGAGATTCTCAAGCGTTTCTTACCTCCAAACTGCCATATCTCGCGAACGGATTGACCAGTCCGCAAAATTTCTGTTGCATCTGAAAGTAGAAACTCGCCCGATTACAACGGTATGCGTACTTTTCCCGTAGTCCGTTCTAGTTATTCGTTTCGAGCATCAGAACTGCGAAAATTTTGAGTTTCTCAAGCGTTTCTTACCTCCAAACTGCCATATCTCGCGAACGGATTGACCAATCCGGAAAATTTCTGTTGCATCTGAAAGTAGAAACTCGCCCGATTACAACGGTATGCGTACTTTTCTCCTAGACCGTTCTAGTTATGCTTGTCGAGCATCAGAACTGCGAAAATTTTGAGTTTCTCAAGCGTTTCTTACCTACAAACTGCCATATCTCGCGAACGGTTTGACCAGTCCGCAAAATTTCTGTTGCATCTGAAAGTAGAAACTCGCCCGATTACAACGGTATGCGTACTTATACCCTAGGCCGTTCTGGTTATTCGTTTCGAGCATTAGAACTGTGAAAATTTTGAGTTTCTTCACCGTTTCTTACCTCCAAACTACCATATCTCGCGAACGGATTGACCAATCCGCAAAATTTCTGTTGCATCTGAAAGTAGAAACTCGCCCGATTACAACGGTATGCGTACTTTTCCCCTAGTCCGTTCTAGTTATTCGTTTCGAGCATCAGAACTGCGAAAATTTTGAGATTCTCAAGCGTTTCTTACCTCCAAACTGCCATATCTCGCGAACGGATTGACCAATCCGGAAAATTTCTGTTGCATCTGAAAGTAGAAACTCGCCCGATTACAACGGTATGCGTACTTTTCTCCTAGACCGTTCTAGTTATGCTTGTCGAGCATCAGAACTGCGAAAATTTTGAGTTTCTCAAGCGTTTCTTACCTACAAACTGCCATATCTCGCGAACGGATTGACCAGTCCGCAAAATTTCTGTTGCATCTGACAGTAGAAACTCGCCCGATTACAACGGTATGCGTACTTATCCCCTAGGCCGTTCTGGTTATTCGTTTCGAGCATCAGAACTGTGAAAATTTTGAGTTTCTCCACCGTTTCTTACATCCAAACTACCATATCTCGCGAACGGATTGACCAATCCGCAAAATTTCTGTTGCATCTGAAAGTAGAAACTCGCCCGATTACAACGGTATGCGTACTTTTCCCCTAGTCCGTTCTAGTTATTCGTTTCGAGCATCAGAACTGCGAAAATTTTGAGATTCTCAAGCGTTTCTTACCTCCAAACTGCCATATCTCGCGAACGGATTGACCAATCCGGAAAATTTCTGTTGCATCTGAAAGTAGAAACTCGCCCGATTACAACGGTATGCGTACTTTTCTCCTAGACCGTTCTAGTTATGCTTGTCGAGCATCAGAACTGCGAAAATTTTGAGTTTCTCAAGCGTTTCTTACCTACAAACTGCCATATCTCGCGAACGGATTGACCAGTCCGCAAAATTTCTGTTGCATCTGAAAGTAGAAACTTTCCCGATTACAACGGTATGCGTACTTTTCCTCTAGGCCGTTGTAGTTATTCGTTTCGAGCATGAGAACTGCGTAAATTTTGGGTTTCTCAAGCGTTGCTTACCTCCAAACTGCCATATCTCGCGAACGGATTGACCAATCCGCAAAATTTCTGTTGCATCTGAAAGTAGAAACTCGCCCGATTACAACGGTATGCGTACTTATTCCCTAGGCCGTTCTGGTTATTCGTTTCGAGCATTAGAACTGTGAAAATTTTGAGTTTCTCCTCCGTTTCTTACCTCCAAACTACCATATCTCGCGAACGGATTGACCAATCCGCAAAATTTCTGTTGCATCTGAAAGTAGAAACTCGCCCGATTACAACGGTATGCGTACTTTTCCCCTAGTGCGTTCTAGTTATTCGTTTCGAGCATCAGAACTGCGAAAATGTTGAGTTTCTCGAGCGTTTCTTACCTACAAACTGCCATATCTCGCGAACGGATTGACCAATCCGGAAAATTTCTGTTGCATCTGAAAGTAGAAACTCGCCCGATTACAACGGTATGCGTACTTTTCCCCTAGGCCGTTCTAGTTATTCGTTTCGGGCATCAGAACTGCAAAAATGTTGAGTTTCTCAAGCGTTTCTCACCTACAAACTGCCATATCTCGCGAACGGATTGACCAATCCGCAAAATTTCTGTTGCATCTGAAAGTAGAAAGTCGCCCGATTACAACGGTATGCGTACTTTTCCCCTAGACCGTTCTAGTTATGCTTGTCGAGCATCAGAACTGCGAAAATTTTGAGTTTCTCAAGCGTTTCTTTCCTCCAAACTGCCATATCTCGCGAACGGATTGACTAATCCGCAAAATTTCTGTTGCATCTGACAGTAGAAACTCGCCCGATTACAACGGTATTCGTACTTTTCCCCTAGGCCGTTCTAGTTATTCGTTTCGAGCATCAGAACTGCGAAAATGTTGAGTTTCTCAAGCGTTTCTTACCTACAAACTGCCATATCTCGCGAACGGATTGACCAATCCGCAAAATTTCTGTTGCATCTGAAAGTAGAAACTCGCCCGATTACAACGGTATGCGTACTTTTCCCCTAGGCCGTTGTAGTTATACGTTTCGAGCATGAGAACTGCGAAAATTTTGGGTTTCCCAAGCGTTGCTTACCTCCAAACTGCCATATCTCGCGAACGGATTGACTAATCCGCAAAATTTCTGTTGCATCTGAAAGTAGAAAGTCGCCCGATTACAACGGTATGCGTACTTTTCCCCTAGACCGTTCTAGTTATGCTTGTCGAGCATCAGAACTGCGAAAATTTTGAGTTTCTCAAGCGTTTCTTTCCTCCAAACTGCCATATCTCGCGAACGGATTGACCAATCCGCAAAATTTCTGTTGCATCTGAAAGTAGAATGTCGCCCGATTACAACGGTATGCGTACTTTTCCCCTAGACCGTTCTAGTTATGCTTGTCGATCATCAGAACTGCGAAAATTTTGAGTTTCTCAAGCGTTTCTTTCCTCCAAACTGCCATATCTCGCGAACGGATTGACTAATCCGCAAAATTTCTGTTGCATCTGACAGTAGAAACTCGCCCGATTACAACGGTATTCGTACTTTTCCCCTAGGCCGTTCTAGTTATTCGTTTCGAGCATCAGAACTGCGAAAATGTTGAGTTTCTCAAGCGTTTCTTACCTACAAACTGCCATATCTCGCGAACGGATTGACCAATCCGCAAAATTTCTGTTGCATCTGAAAGTAGAAACTCGCCCGATTACAACGGTATGCGTACTTTTCCCCTAGGCCGTTGTAGTTATACGTTTCGAGCATGAGAACTGCGAAAATTTTGGGTTTCCCAAGCGTTGCTTACCTCCAAACTGCCATATCTCGCGAACGGATTGACCAATCCGCAAAATTTCTGTTGCATCTGAAAGTAGAAACTCGCCCGATTACAACCGTATGCGTACTTTTCCCCTAGGCCGTTCTAGTTATTCGTTTCGAGCATCAGAACTGCGAAAATGTTGAGTTTCTCGAGCGTTTCTTACCTACAAACTGCCATATCTCGCGAACGGATTGACCAATCCGGAAAATTTCTGTTGCATCTGAAAGTAGAAACTCGCCCGATTACAACGGTATGCGTACTTTTCCCCTAGGCCGTTCTAGTTATTCGTTTCGAGCATCAGAACTGCAAAAATGTTGAGTTTCTCAAGCGTTTCTCACCTACAAACTGCCATATCTCGCGAACGGATTGACCAATCCGCAAAATTTCTGTTGCATCTGAAAGTAGAAAGTCGCCCGATTACAACGGTATGCGTACCTTTCCCCTAGACCGTTCTAGTTATGCTTGTCGAGCATCAGAACTGCGAAAATTTTGAGTTTCTCAAGCGTTTCTTACCTACAAACTGCCATATCTCGCGAACGGATTGACCAGTCCGCAAAATTTCTGTTGCATCTGAAAGTAGAAAGTCGCCCGATTACAACGGTATGCGTACTTTTCCCCTAGACCGTTCTAGTTATGCTTGTCGAGCATCAGAACTGCGAAAATTTTTAGTTTCTCAAGCGTTTCTTTCCTCCAAACTGCCATATCTCGCGAACGGATTGACTAATCCGCAAAATTTCTGTTGCATCTGACAGTAGAAACTCGCCCGATTACAACGGTATGCGTACTTTTCTCCTAGACCGTTCTAGTTATGCTTGTCGAGCATCAGAACTGCGAAAATGTTGAGTTTCTCAAGCGTATCTTACCTACAAACTGCCATATCTCGCGAACGGATTGACCAGTCCGCAAAATTTCTGTTGCATCTGAAAGTAGAAACTCGCCCGATTACAACGGTATGCGTACTTTTCCCCTAGGCCGTTGTAGTTATTCGTTTCGAGCATGAGAACTGCGAAAATTTTGGGTTTCTCAAGCGTTGCTTACCTCCAAGCTGCCATATCTCGCGAACGGATTGACCAATCCGCAAAATTTCTGTTGCATCTGAAAGTAGAAACTCGCCCGATTACAACGGTATGCGTACTTATCCCCTAGGCCGTTCTGGTTATTCGTTTCGAGCATTAGAACTGTGAAAATTTTGAGTTTCTCCACCGTTTCTTACCTCCAAACTACCATATCTCGCGAACGGATTGACCAATCCGCAAAATTTCTGCTGCATCTGAAAGTAGAAACTCGCCCGATTACAACGGTATGCGTACTTTTCCCCTAGTCCGTTCTAGTTATTCGTTTCGAGCATCAAAACTGCGAAAATTTTGAGTTTCTCAAGCGTTTCTTACCTCCAAACTGCCATATCTCGCGAACGGATTGACCAATCCGGAAAATTTCTGTTGCATCTGAAAGTAGAAACTCGCCCGATTACAACCGTGTGCGTACTTTTCCCCTAGGCTGTTCTAGTTATTCGTTTCGAGCATCAGAACTGCGAAAATGTTGAGTTTCTCGAGCGTTTCTTACCTACAAACTGCCATATCTCGCGAACGGATTGACCAATCCGCAAAATTTCTGTTGCATCTGAAAGTAGAAAGTCGCCCGATTACAACGGTATGCGTACTTTTCCCCTAGACCGTTCTAGTTATGCTTGTCGAGCATCAGAACTGCGAAAATTTTGAGTTTCTCAAGCGTTTCTTTCCTCCAAACTGCCATATCTCGCGAACGGATTGACTAATCCGCAAAATATCTGTTGCATCTGACAGTAGAAACTCGCCCGATTACAACGGTATTCGTACTTTTCCCCTAGGCCGTTCTAGGTATTCGTTTCGAGCATCAGAACTGCGAAAATGTTGAGTTTCTCAAGCGTTTCTTACCTACAACCTGCCATATCTCGCGAACGGATTGACCAATCCGCAAAATTTCTGTTGCATCTGAAAGTAGAAACTCGCCCGATTACAACGGTATGCGTACTTTTCCCCTAGGCCGTTGTAGTTATACGTTTCGAGCATGAGAACTGCGAAAATTTTGGGTTTCCCAAGCGTTGCTTACCTCCAAACTGCCATATCTCGCGAACGGATTGACCAATCCGCAAAATTTCTGTTGCATCTGAAAGTAGAAACTCGCCCGATTACAACCGTATGCGTACTTTTCCCCTAGGCCGTTCTAGTTATTCGTTTCGAGCATCAGAACTGCGAAAATGTTGAGTTTCTCGAGCGTTTCTTACCTACAAACTGCCATATCTCGCGAACGGATTGACCAATCCGCAAAATTTCTGTTGCATCTGAAAGTAGAAACTCGCCCGATTACAACGGTATGCGTACTTATCCCCTAGGCCGTTCTGGTTATTCGTTTCGAGCATTAGAACTGTGAAAATTTTGAGTTTCTCCACCGTTTCTTACCTCCAAACTACCATATCTCGCGAACGGATTGACCAATCCGCAAAATTTCTGTTGCATCTGAAAGTAGAAACTCGCCCGATTACAACGGTATGCGTACTTTTCTCCTAGACCGTTCTAGTTATTCGTTTCGAGCATCAGAACTGCGAAAATTTTGAGTTTCTCAAGCGTTTCTCACCTCCAAACTGCCATATCTCGCGAACGGATTGACCAATCCGGAAAATTTCCGTTGCATCTGAAAGTAGAAACTCGCCCGATTACAACCGTATGCGTACTTTTCCCCTAGGCCGTTCTAGTTATTCGTTTCGAGCATCAGAACTGCGAAAATGTTGAGTTTCTCGAGCGTTTCTTACCTACAAACTGCCATATCTCGCGAACGGATTGACCAATCCGCAAAATTTCTGTTGCATCTGAAAGCAGAAAGTCGCCCGATTACAACGGTATGCGTACTTTTCCCCTAGACCGTTCTAGTTATGCTTGTCGAGCATCAGAACTGCGAAAATTTTGAGTTTCTCAAGCGTTTCTTTCCTCCAAACTGCCATATCTCGCGAACGGATTGACCAGTCCGCAAAATTTCTGTTGCATCTGAAAGTAGAAACTCGCCCGATTACAACGGTATGCGTACTTATCCCCTAGGCCGTTCTGGTTATTCGTTTCGAGCATCAGAACTGTGAAAATTTTGAGTCTCTCCACCGTTTCTTACATCCAAACTACCATATCTCGCGAACGGATTGACCAATCCGCAAAATTTCTGTTGCATCTGAAAGTAGAAACTCGCCCGATTACAACGGTATGCGTACTTTTCCCCTAGTCCGTTCTAGTTATTCGTTTCGAGCATCAGAACTGCGAAAATTTTGAGATTCTCAAGCGTTTCTTACCTCCAAACTGCCATATCTCGCGAACGGATTGACCAATCCGGAAAATTTCTGTTGCATCTGAAAGTAGAAACTCTCCCGATTACAACGGTATGCGTACTTTTCTCCTAGACCGTTCTAGTTATGCTTGTCGAGCATCAGAACTGCGAAAATTTTGAGTTTCTCAAGCGTTTCTTACCTACAAACTGCCATATCTCGCGAACGGATTGACCAGTCCGCAAAATTTCTGTTGCATCTGAAAGTAGAAAGTCGCCCGATTACAACGGTATGCGTACTTTTCCCCTAGACCGTTCTAGTTATGCTTGTCGAGCATCAGAACTGCGAAAATTTTTAGTTTCTCAAGCGTTTCTTTCCTCCAAACTGCCATATCTCGCGAACGGATTGACTAATCCGCAAAATTTCTGTTGCATCTGACAGTAGAAACTCGCCCGATTACAACGGTATGCGTACTTTTCTCCTAGACCGTTCTAGTTATGCTTGTCGAGCATCAGAACTGCGAAAATGTTGAGTTTCTCAAGCGTATCTTACCTACAAACTGCCATATCTCGCGAACGGATTGACCAGTCCGCAAAATTTCTGTTGCATCTGAAAGTAGAAACTCGCCCGATTACAACGGTATGCGTACTTTTCCCCTAGGCCGTTGTAGTTATTCGTTTCGAGCATGAGAACTGCGAAAATTTTGGGTTTCTCAAGCGTTGCTTACCTCCAAGCTGCCATATCTCGCGAACGGATTGACCAATCCGCAAAATTTCTGTTGCATCTGAAAGTAGAAACTCGCCCGATTACAACGGTATGCGTACTTATCCCCTAGGCCGTTCTGGTTATTCGTTTCGAGCATTAGAACTGTGAAAATTTTGAGTTTCTCCACCGTTTCTTACCTCCAAACTACCATATCTCGCGAACGGATTGACCAATCCGCAAAATTTCTGCTGCATCTGAAAGTAGAAACTCGCCCGATTACAACGGTATGCGTACTTTTCCCCTAGTCCGTTCTAGTTATTCGTTTCGAGCATCAAAACTGCGAAAATTTTGAGTTTCTCAAGCGTTTCTTACCTCCAAACTGCCATATCTCGCGAACGGATTGACCAATCCGGAAAATTTCTGTTGCATCTGAAAGTAGAAACTCGCCCGATTACAACCGTGTGCGTACTTTTCCCCTAGGCTGTTCTAGTTATTCGTTTCGAGCATCAGAACTGCGAAAATGTTGAGTTTCTCGAGCGTTTCTTACCTACAAACTGCCATATCTCGCGAACGGATTGACCAATCCGCAAAATTTCTGTTGCATCTGAAAGTAGAAAGTCGCCCGATTACAACGGTATGCGTACTTTTCCCCTAGACCGTTCTAGTTATGCTTGTCGAGCATCAGAACTGCGAAAATTTTGAGTTTCTCAAGCGTTTCTTTCCTCCAAACTGCCATATCTCGCGAACGGATTCACTAATCCGCAAAATTTCTGTTGCATCTGACAGTAGAAACTCGCCCGATTACAACGGTATTCGTACTTTTCCCCTAGGCCGTTCTAGGTATTCGTTTCGAGCATCAGAACTGCGAAAATGTTGAGTTTCTCAAGCGTTTCTTACCTACAACCTGCCATATCTCGCGAACGGATTGACCAATCCGCAAAATTTCTGTTGCATCTGAAAGTAGAAACTCGCCCGATTACAACGGTATGCGTACTTTTCCCCTAGGCCGTTGTAGTTATACGTTTCGAGCATGAGAACTGCGAAAATTTTGGGTTTCCCAAGCGTTGCTTACCTCCAAACTGCCATATCTCGCGAACGCATTGACCAATCCGCAAAATTTCTGTTGCATCTGAAAGTAGAAACTCGCCCGATTACAACCGTATGCGTACTTTTCCCCTAGGCCGTTCTAGTTATTCGTTTCGAGCATCAGAACTGCGAAAATGTTGAGTTTCTCGAGCGTTTCTTACCTACAAACTGCCATATCTCGCGAACGGATTGACCAATCCGCAAAATTTCTGTTGCATCTGAAAGTAGAAACTCGCCCGATTACAACGGTATGCGTACTTATCCCCTAGGCCGTTCTGGTTATTCGTTTCGAGCATTAGAACTGTGAAAATTTTGAGTTTCTCCACCGTTTCTTACCTCCAAACTACCATATCTCGCGAACGGATTGACCAATCCGCAAAATTTCTGTTGCATCTGAAAGTAGAAACTCGCCCGATTACAACGGTATGCGTACTTTTCCCCTAGTCCGTTCTAGTTATTCGTTTCGAGCATCAGAACTGCGAAAATTTTGAGTTTCTCAAGCGTTTCTCACCTCCAAACTGCCATATCTCGCGAACGGATTGACCAATCCGGAAAATTTCCGTTGCATCTGAAAGTAGAAACTCGCCCGATTACAACCGTATGCGTACTTTTCCCCTAGGCCGTTCTAGTTATTCGTTTCGAGCATCAGAACTGCGAAAATGTTGAGTTTCTCGAGCGTTTCTTACCTACAAACTGCCATATCTCGCGAACGGATTGACCAATCCGCAAAATTTCTGTTGCATCTGAAAGCAGAAAGTCGCCCGATTACAACGGTATGCGTACTTTTCCCCTAGACCGTTCTAGTTATGCTTGTCGAGCATCAGAACTGCGAAAATTTTGAGTTTCTCAAGCGTTTCTTTCCTCCAAACTGCCATATCTCGCGAACGGATTGACCAGTCCGCAAAATTTCTGTTGCATCTGAAAGTAGAAACTCGCCCGATTACAACGGTATGCGTACTTATCCCCTAGGCCGTTCTGGTTATTCGTTTCGAGCATCAGAACTGTGAAAATTTTGAGTTTCTCCACCGTTTCTTACATCCAAACTACCATATCTCGCGAACGGATTGACCAATCCGCAAAATTTCTGTTGCATCTGAAAGTAGAAACTCGCCCGATTACAACGGTATGCGTACTTTTCCCCTAGTCCGTTCTAGTTATTCGTTTCGAGCATCAGAACTGCGAAAATTTTGAGATTCTCAAGCGTTTCTTACCTCCAAACTGCCATATCTCGCGAACGGATTGACCAATCCGGAAAATTTCTGTTGCATCTGAAAGTAGAAACTCGCCCGATTACAACGGTATGCGTACTTTTCTCCTAGACCGTTCTAGTTATGCTTGTCGAGCATCAGAACTGCGAAAATTTTGAGTTTCTCAAGCGTTTCTTACCTACAAACTGCCATATCTCGCGAACGGATTGACCAGTCCGCAAAATTTCTGTTGCATCTGAAAGTAGAAACTTTCCCGATTACAACGGTATGCGTACTTTTCCTCTAGGCCGTTGTAGTTATTCGTTTCGAGCATGAGAACTGCGTAAACTTTGGGTTTCTCAAGCGTTGCTTACCTCCAAACTGCCATATCTCGCGAACGGATTGACCAATCCGCAAAATTTCTGTTGCATCTGAAAGTAGAAACTCGCCCGATTACAACGGTATGCGTACTTATTCCCTAGGCCGTTCTGGTTATTCGTTTCGAGCATTAGAACTGTGAAAATTTTGAGTTTCTCCTCCGTTTCTTACCTCCAAACTACCATATCTCGCGAACGGATTGACCAATCCGCAAAATTTCTGTTGCATCTGAAAGTAGAAACTCGCCCGATTACAACGGTATGCGTACTTTTCCCCTAGTGCGTTCTAGTTATTCGTTTCGAGCATCAGAACTGCGAAAATGTTGAGTTTCTCGAGCGTTTCTTACCTACAAACTGCCATATCTCGCGAACGGATTGACCAATCCGGAAAATTTCTGTTGCATCTGAAAGTAGAAACTCGCCCGATTACAACGGTATGCGTACTTTTCCCCTAGGCCGTTCTAGTTATTCGTTTCGGGCATCAGAACTGCAAAAATGTTGAGTTTCTCAAGCGTTTCTCACCTACAAACTGCCATATCTCGCGAACGGATTGACCAATCCGCAAAATTTCTGTTGCATCTGAAAGTAGAAAGTCGCCCGATTACAACGGTATGCGTACTTTTCCCCTAGACCGTTCTAGTTATGCTTGTCGAGCATCAGAACTGCGAAAATTTTGAGTTTCTCAAGCGTTTCTTTCCTCCAAACTGCCATATCTCGCGAACGGATTGACTAATCCGCAAAATTTCTGTTGCATCTGACAGTAGAAACTCGCCCGATTACAACGGTATTCGTACTTTTCCCCTAGGCCGTTCTAGTTATTCGTTTCGAGCATCAGAACTGCGAAAATGTTGAGTTTCTCAAGCGTTTCTTACCTACAAACTGCCATATCTCGCGAACGGATTGACCAATCCGCAAAATTTCTGTTGCATCTGAAAGTAGAAACTCGCCCGATTACAACGGTATGCGTACTTTTCCCCTAGGCCGTTGTAGTTATACGTTTCGAGCATGAGAACTGCGAAAATTTTGGGTTTCCCAAGCGTTGCTTACCTCCAAACTGCCATATCTCGCGAACGGATTGACTAATCCGCAAAATTTCTGTTGCATCTGAAAGTAGAAAGTCGCCCGATTACAACGGTATGCGTACTTTTCCCCTAGACCGTTCTAGTTATGCTTGTCGAGCATCAGAACTGCGAAAATTTTGAGTTTCTCAAGCGTTTCTTTCCTCCAAACTGCCATATCTCGCGAACGGATTGACCAATCCGCAAAATTTCTGTTGCATCTGAAAGTAGAAAGTCGCCCGATTACAACGGTATGCGTACTTTTCCCCTAGACCGTTCTAGTTATGCTTGTCGATCATCAGAACTGCGAAAATTTTGAGTTTCTCAAGCGTTTCTTTCCTCCAAACTGCCATATCTCGCGAACGGATTGACTAATCCGCAAAATTTCTGTTGCATCTGACAGTAGAAACTCGCCCGATTACAACGGTATTCGTACTTTTCCCCTAGGCCGTTCTAGTTATTCGTTTCGAGCATCAGAACTGCGAAAATGTTGAGTTTCTCAAGCGTTTCTTACCTACAAACTGCCATATCTCGCGAACGGATTGACCAATCCGCAAAATTTCTGTTGCATCTGAAAGTAGAAACTCGCCCGATTACAACGGTATGCGTACTTTTCCCCTAGGCCGTTGTAGTTATACGTTTCGAGCATGAGAACTGCGAAAATTTTGGGTTTCCCAAGCGTTGCTTACCTCCAAACTGCCATATCTCGCGAACGGATTGACCAATCCGCAAAATTTCTGTTGCATCTGAAAGTAGAAACTCGCCCGATTACAACCGTATGCGTACTTTTCCCCTAGGCCGTTCTAGTTATTCGTTTCGAGCATCAGAACTGCGAAAATGTTGAGTTTCTCGAGCGTTTCTTACCTACAAACTGCCATATCTCGCGAACGGATTGAACAATCCGGAAAATTTCTGTTGCATCTGAAAGTAGAAACTCGCCCGATTACAACGGTATGCGTACTTTTCCCCTAGGCCGTTCTAGTTATTCGTTTCGAGCATCAGAACTGCAAAAATGTTGAGTTTCTCAAGCGTTTCTCACCTACAAACTGCCATATCTCGCGAACGGATTGACCAATCCGCAAAATTTCTGTTGCATCTGAAAGTAGAAAGTCGCCCGATTACAACGGTATGCGTACTTTTCCCCTAGACCGTTCTAGTTATGCTTGTCGAGCATCAGAACTGCGAAAATTTTGAGTTTCTCAAGCGTTTCTTACCTACAAACTGCCATATCTCGCGAACGGATTGACCAATCCGCAAAATTTCTGTTGCATCTGAAAGTAGAAAGTCGCCCGATTACAACGGTATGCGTACTTTTCCCCTAGGCCGTTCTAGTTATTCGTTTCGAGCATCAGAACTGCAAAAATGTTGAGTTTCTCAAGCGTTTCTCACCTACAAACTGCCATATCTCGCGAACGGATTGACTAATCCGCAAAATTTCTGTTGCATCTGAAAGTAGAAACTCGCCCGATTACAACGGTATGCGTACATTTCCCCTAGGCCGTTCTAGTTATTCGTTTCGAGCATCAGAACTGCGAAAATGTTGAGTTTCTCGAGCGTTTCTTACCTACAAACTGCCATATCTCGCGAACGGATTGACCAATCCGCAAAATTTCTGTTGCATCTGAAAGTAGAAAGTCGCCCGATTACAACGGTATGCGTACTTTTCCCCTAGACCGTTCTAGTTATGCTTGTCGAGCATCAGAACTGCGAAAATTTTGAGTTTCTCAAGCGTTTCTTACCTCCAAACTACCATATCTCGCGAACGGATTGACCAATCCGCAAAATTTCTGTTGCATCTGAAAGTAGAAACTCGCCCGATTACAACGGTATGCGTACTTTTCCCCTAGTCCGTTCTAGTTATTCGTTTCGAGCATCAGAACTGCGAAAATTTTGAGTTTCTCAAGCGTTTCTCACCTCCAAACTGCCATATCTCGCGAACGGATTGACCAATCCGGAAAATTTCCGTTGCATCTGAAAGTAGAAACTCGCCCGATTACAACCGTATGCGTACTTTTCCCCTAGGCCGTTCTAGTTATTCGTTTCGAGCATCAGAACTGCGAAAATGTTGAGTTTCTCGAGCGTTTCTTACCTACAAACTGCCATATCTCGCGAACGGATTGACCAATCCGCAAAATTTCTGTTGCATCTGAAAGTAGAAGCTCGCCCGATTACAACGGTATGCGTACTTTTCCCCTAGACCGTTCTAGTTATGCTTGTCGGGCATCAGAACTGCGAAAATTTTGAGTTTCTCAAGCGTTTCTTTCCTCCAAACTGCCATATCTCGCGAACGGATTGACCAATCCGCAAAATTTCTGTTGCATCTGAAAGTAGAAGCTCGCCCGATTACAACGGTATGCGTACTTTTCCCCTAGACCGTTCTAGTTATGCTTGTCGAGCATCAGAACTGCGAAAATTTTGAGTTTCTCAAGCGTTTCTTACCTACAAACTGCCATATCTCGCGAACGGATTGACCAGTCCGCAAAATTTCTGTTGCATCTGAAAGTAGAAACTCGCCCGATTACAACGGTATGCGTACTTTTCCCCTAGGCCGTTGTAGTTATTCGTTTCGAGCATGAGAACTGCGAAAATTTTGGGTTTCTCAAGCGTTGCTTACCTCCAAACTGCCATATCTCGCGAACGGATTGACCAATCCGCAAAATTTCTGTTGCATCTGAAAGTAGAAAGTCGCCCGATTACAACGGTATGCGTACTTTTCCCCTAGACCGTTCTAGTTATGCTTGTCGAGCATCAGAACTGCGAAAATTTTGAGTTTCTCAAGCGTTTCTTTCCTCCAAACTGCCATATCTCGCGAACGGATTGACTAATCCGCAAAATTTCTGTTGCATCTGACAGTAGAAACTCGCCCGATTACAACGGTATTCGTACTTTTCCCCTAGGCCGTTCTAGTTATTCGTTTCGAGCATCAGAACTGCGAAAATGTTGAGTTTCTCAAGCGTTTCTTACCTACAAACTGCCATATCTCGCGAACGGATTGACCAATCCGCAAAATTTCTGTTGCATCTGAAAGTAGAAACTCGCCCGATTACAACGGTATGCGTTCTTTTCCCCTAGGCCGTTGTAGTTATTCGTTTCGAGCATAAGAACTTCGAAAATTTTGGGTTTCTCAAGCGTTTCTTACCTCCAAACTGCCATATCTCGCGAACGGTTTGACCAATCCGCAAAATTTCTGTTGCATCTGAAAGTAGAAACTCGCCCGATTACAACGGTATGCGTACTTATCCCCTAGGCCGTTCTGGTTATTCGTTTCGAGCATCAGAACTGTGAAAATTTTGAGTTTCTCCACCGTTTCTTACCTCCAAACTACCATATCTCGCGAACGGATTGACCAATCCGCAAAATTTCTGTTGCATCTGAAAGTAGAAACTCGCCCGATTACAACGGTATGCGTACTTTTCCCCTAGTCCGTGCTAGTTATTCGTTTTGAGCATCAGAACTGCGAAAATTTTGAGTTTCTCAAACGTTTCTTACCTCCAAACTGCCATATCTCGCGAACGGATTGACCAATCCGCAAAATTTCTGTTGCATCTGAAAGTAGAAACTCGCCCGATTACAACGGTATGCGTACTTTTCCCCTAGGCAGTTCTAGTTATTCGTTTCGAGCATCAGAACTGCAAAAATGTTGAGTTTCTCAAGCGTTTCTTACCTACAAACTGCCATATCTCGCGAACGGATTGACCAATCCGCAAAATTTCTGTTGCATCTGAAAGTAGAAACTCGCCCGATTACAACGGTATGCGTTCTTTTCCCCTAGGCCGTTGCAGTTATACGTTTCGAGCATGAGAACTGCGAAAATTTTGGGTTTCCCAAGCGTTGCTTACCTCCAAACTGCCATATCTCGCGAACGGATTGACCAATCCGCAAAATTTCTGTTGCATCTGAAAGTAGAAGCTCGCCCGATTACAACCGTATGCGTACTTTTCCCCTAGGCCGTTCTAGTTATTCGTTTCGAGCATCAGAACTGCGAAAATGTTGAGTTTCTCGAGCGTTTCTTACCTACAAACTGCCATATCTCGCGAACGGATTGACCAATCCGCAAAATTTCTGTTGCATCTGAAAGTAGAAACTCGCCCGATTACAACGGTATGCGTACTTTTCCCCTAGACCGTTCTAGTTATGCTTGTCGAGCATCAGAACTGCGAAAATTTTGAGTTTCTCAAGCGTTTCTTACCTACAAACTGCCATATCTCGCGAACGGATTGACCAGTCCGCAAAATTTCTGTTGCATCTGAAAGTAGAAACTCGCCCGATTACAACGGTATGCGTACTTATCCCCTAGTCCGTTCTAGTTATTCGTTTCGAGCATCAGAACTGCGAAAATTTTGAGTTTCTCAAGCGTTTCTTACCTCCAAACTGCCATATCTCGCGAACGGATTGACTAATCCGCAAAATTTCTGTTGCATCTGAAAGTAGAAACTCGCCCGATTACAACGGTATGCGTTCTTTTCCCCTAGGCCGTTCTGGTTATTCGTTTCGAGCATCAGAACTGTGAAAATTTTGAGTTTCTCAACCGTTTCTTACCTCCAAACTGCCATATCTCGCGAACGGATAGACCAATCTGCAAAATTTCTGTTGCATCTCAAAGTAGAAACTCGCCGGATTACAACGGTATGCGTACTTTTCCCCTAGTCCGTTCTAGTTATTCGTTTCGAGCATCAGAACTGCGAAAATTTTGAGTTTCTCAAGCGTTTCTTACCTTCAAACTGCCATATCTCGCGAACGGATTGACCAATCCGCAAAATTTCTGTTGCATCTGAAAGTAGAACGTCGCCCGATTACAACGGTTTGCGTACTTTTCCCCTAGACCGTTCTAGTTATTCGTTTCGAACTTCAGAACTGCGAAAATTTTGAGTTTCTCAAGCGTTTCTTACATACAAACTGCCATATCTCGCGAACGGATTGACCAATCCGCAAAATTTCTGTTGCATCTGAAAGTAGAAAGTCGCCCGATTACAACGGTTTGCGTACTTTTCCCCTATACCGTTCTAGTTATGCTTGTCAAGCATCAGAACTGCGAAAATTTTGAGTTTCTCAAGCGATTCTTACCTCCAAACTGCCATATCTCGCGAACGTATTGACTAATCCGCAAAATTTCTGTTGCATCTGACAGTAGAAACTCGCCCGATTACAACGGTTTGCGTACTTTTCCCCTAGGCCGTTCTAGTTATTCGTTTCGAGCATCAGAACTGCGAAAATTTTGAGTTTCTCAAGCGTTTCTTACCTCCAAACTGCCATATCTCGCGAACGGATTGACCAATCCGCAAAATTTCTGTTGCATCTGAAAGTAGAAACTCGCCCGATTACAACGGTATGCGTACTTTTCCCCTAGTCCGTTCTAGTTATTCGTTTCGAGCATCAGAACTGCGAAAATTTTGAGTTTCTCAAGCGTTTCTTACCTCCAAACTGCCATATCTCGCGAACGGATTGACTAATCCGCAAAATTTCTGTTGCATCTGAAAGTAGAAACTCGCCCGATTACAACGGTATGCGTACATTTCCCCTAGGCCGTTCTAGTTATTCGTTTCGAGCATCAGAACTGCGAAAATGTTGAGTTTCTCAAGCGTTTCTTACATACAAACTGCCATATCTCGCGAACGGATTGACCAATCCGCAAAATTTTTGTTGCATCTGAAAGTATAAACTCGCCCGATTACAACGGTATGCGTACTTTTCCCCTAGGCCGTTCTAGTTATTCGTTTCGAGCATCAGAACTGCGAAAATTTTGAGTTTCTCAAGCGTTTCTTACCTCCAAACTGCCATATCTCGCGAACGGATTGACCAATCCGCAAAATTTCTGTTGCATCTGAAAGTAGAAACTCGCCCGATTACAACGGTATGCGTACTTTTCCCCTAGTCCGTTCTAGTTATTCGTTTCGAGCATCAGAACTGCGAAAATTTTGAGTTTCTCAAGCGTTTCTTACCTCCAAACTGCCATATCTCGCGAACGGATTGACCAATCCGCAAAATTTCTGTTGCATCTGAAAGTAGAAACTCGCCCGATTACAACGGTATGCGTACTTTTCCCCTAGTCCGTTCTAGTTATTCGTTTCGAGCATCAGAACTGCGAAAATTTTGAGTTTCTCAAGCGTTTCTTACCTCCAAACTGCCCTATCTCGCGAACGGAATGACCAATCCGCAAAATTTCTGTTGCATCTGAAAGTAGAAACTCGCCCGATTACAACGGTATGCGTACTTTTCCCCTAGCCCGTTCTAGTTATTCGTTTCGAGCATCAGAACTGCAAAAATGTTGAGTTTCTCAAGCGTTTCTTACCTACAAACTGCCATATCACGCGAACGGTTTGACCAATCCGCAAAATTTCTGTTGCATCTGAAAGTAGAAAGTCGCCCGATTACAACGGTTTGCGTACTTTTCCCCTATACCGTTCTAGTTATGCTTGTCGAGCATCAGAACTGCGAAAATTTTGAGTTTCTCAAGCGATTCTTACCTCCAAACTGCCATATCTCGCGAACGTATTGACTAATCCGCAAAATTTCTGTTGCATCTGACAGTAGAAACTCGCCCGATTACAACGGTATGCGTACTTTTCCCCTAGGCCGTTCTAGTTATTCGTTTCGAGCATCAGAACTGCGAAAATTTTGAGTCTCTCAAGCGTTTCTTACCTCCAAACTGCCATATCTCGCGAACGGATTGACCAATCCGCAAAATTTCTGTTGCATCTGAAAGTAGAAACTCGCCCGATTACAACGGTATGCGTACTTTTCCCCTAGTCCGTTCTAGTTATTCGTTTCGAGCATCAGAACTGCGAAAATTTTGAGTTTCTCAAGCGTTTCTTACCTCCAAACTGCCATATCTCGCGAACGGATTGACTAATCCGCAAAATTTCTGTTGCATCTGAAAGTAGAAACTCGCCCGATTACAACGGTATGCGTACATTTCCCCTAGGCCGTTCTAGTTATTCGTTTCGAGCATCAGAACTGCGAAAATGTTGAGTTTCTCAAGCGTTTCTTACATACAAACTGCCATATCTCGCGAACGGATTGACCAATCCGCAAAATTTTTGTTGCATCTGAAAGTAGAAACTCGCCCGATTACAACGGTATGCGTACTTTTCCCCTAGCCCGTTCTAGTTATTCGTTTCGAGCATCAGAACTGCGAAAATTTTGAGTTTCTCAAGCGTTTCTTACCTCCAAACTGCCATATCTCGCGAACGGAATGACCAATCCGCAAAATTTCTGTTGCATCTGAAAGTAGAAACTCGCCCGATTACAACGGTATGCGTACTTTTCCCCTAGCCCGTTCTAGTTATTCGTTTCGAGCATCAGAACTGCAAAAATGTTGAGTTTCTCAAGCGTTTCTTACCTACAAACTGCCATATCACGCGAACGGATTGACCAATCCGCAAAATTTCTATTGCATCTGAAAGTAGAAAGTCGCCCGATTACAGCGGTTTGCGTACTTTTCCCCTAGACCGTTCTAGTTATGCTTGTCGAGCATCAGAACTGCGAAAATTTTGAGTTTCTCAAGCGTTTCTTACCTCCAAACTGCCATATCTCGCGAACGTATTGACTAATCCGCAAAATTTCTGTTGCATCTGAAAGTAGAAACTCGCCCGATTACAACGGTATTCGTACTTTTCCCCTAGTCCGTTCTAGTTATTCGTTTCGAGCATCAGAACTGCGAAAATTTTGAGTTTCTCAAGCGTTTCTTACCTCCAAACTGCCATATCTCGCGAACGGATTGACCAATCCGCAAAATTTCTGTTGCATCTGAAAGTAGAAACTCGCCCGATTACAACGGTATGCGTACTTTTCCCCTAGTCCGTTCTAGTTATTCGTTTCGAGCATCACAACTGCGAAAATTTTGATTTCTCAAGCGTTTCTTACCTCCAAACTGCCATATCTCGCGAACGGATTGACCAATCCGCAAAATTTCTGTTGCATCTGAAAGTAGAAACTCGCCCGATTATAACGGTATCCGTACTTTTCCCCTAGGCCGTTCTAGTTATTCGTTTCGAGCATCAGAACTGCAAAAATGTTGAGTTTCTCAAGCGTTTCTTACCTACAAACTGCCATATCTCGCGAACGGATTGATCAATCCGCAAAGTTTCCATTGCATCTGAAAGTAGAAAGTCGCCCGATTACAACGGTATGCGTACTTTTCCCCTAGACTGTTCTAGTTATGCTTGTCGAGCATCAGAACTGCGAAAATTTCGAGTTTCTCAAGCGTTTCTTTCCTCCAAACTGCCATATCTCGCGAACGGATTGACTAATCCGCAAAATTTCTGTTGCATCTGACAGTAGAAACTCGCCCGATTACAACGGTATGCGTACTTTTCTCCTAGGCCGTTCTATTTATTCGTTTCGAGCATCAGAACTGCGAAAATTTTGAGTTTCTCAAGCGTTACTTACCTCCAAACTGCCATATCTCGCGAACGAATTGACCAATCCGCAAAATTTCTGTTGCATCTGAAAGTAGAAACTCGCCCGATTACAACGGTATGCGTACTTTTCCCCTAGTCCGTTCTAATTATTCGTTTCGAGCATCAGAACTGCGAAAATTTTGAGTTTCTCAAGCGTTTCTTACCTCCACACTGCCATATCTCGCGAACGGATTGACCAATCCGCAAAATTTCTGTTGCATCTGAAAGTAGAAACTCGCCCGATTACAACTGTATGCGTACTTTTCCCCTTGGCCGTTCTAGTTATTCGTTTCGAGCATCAGAACTGCGAAAATGTTGAGTTTCTCAAGCGTTTCTTACCTACAAACTGCCATATCTCGCGAACGGATTGACCAATCCGCAAAATTTCTGTTGCATCTGAAAGTAGAAACTCGCCCGATTACAACGGTATGCGTACTTTTCCCCTAGTCCGTTCTAGTTATTCGTTTCGAGCATCAGAACTGCGAAAATTTTGAGTTTCTCAAGCGTTTCTTACCTCCAAACTGCCATATCTCGCGAATGGATGGACCAATCCGCAAAATTTCTGTTGCATCTGAAAGAAGAAACTCGCCCGATTGCAACGGTATGCGTACTTTTCCCCTAGTCCGTTCTAGTTATTCGTTTCGAGCATCAGAACTGCGAAAATTTTGAGTTTCTCAAGCGTTTCTTACCTCCAAACTGCCATATCTCGCGAACGGATTGACCAATCCGCAAAATTTCTGTTGCATCTGAAAGTAGAAAGTCGCCCGATTACAACGGTTCGCGTACTTTTCCCCTAGACCGTTCTAGTTATGCTTGTCGAGCATCAGAACTGCGAAAATTTTGAGTTTCTCAAGCGTTTCTTACCTCCAAACTGCCATATCTCGCGAACGTATTGACTAATCCGCAAAATTTCTGTTGCATCTGACAGTAGAAACTCGCCCGATTACAACGGTATGCGTACTTTTCCCCTAGGCCGTTCTAGTTATTCGTTTCGAGCACCAGAACTGCGAAAATTTTGAGTTTCTCAAGCGTTTCTTACCTCCAAACTGCCATATCTCGGGAACGGATTGACCAATCCGCAAAATTTCTGTTGCATCTGAAAGTAGAAACTCGCCCGATTTCAACGGTGTGCGTTCTTTTCCCCTAGGCCGTTCTGGTTATTCGTTTCGAGCATCAGAACTGTGAAAATTTTGAGTTTCTCAACTGTTTCTTACCTCCAAACTGCCATATCTCGCGAACGGATTGACCAATCCGCAAAATTTCTGTTGCATCTGAAAGTAGAAACTCGCCCGATTACAACCGTGTGCGTACTTTTCCCCTAGGCTGTTCTAGTTATTCGTTTCGAGCATCAGAACTGCGAAAATGTTGAGTTTCTCGAGCGTTTCTTACCTACAAACTGCCATATCTCGCGAACGGATTGACCAATCCGCAAAATTTCTGTTGCATCTGAAAGTAGAAAGTCGCCCGATTACAACGGTATGCGTACTTTTCCCCTACACCGTTCTAGTTATGCTTGTCGAGCATCAGAACTGCGAAAATTTTGAGTTTCTCAAGCGTTTCTTTCCTCCAAACTGCCATATCTCGCGAACGGATTGACTAATCCGCAAAATTTCTGTTGCATCTGACAGTAGAAACTCGCCCGATTACAACGGTATTCGTACTTTTCCCCTAGGCCGTTCTAGGTATTCGTTTCGAGCATCAGAACTGCGAAAATGTTGAGTTTCTCAAGCGTTTCTTACCTACAACCTGCCATATCTCGCGAACGGATTGACCAATCCGCAAAATTTCTGTTGCATCTGAAAGTAGAAACTCGCCCGATTACAACGGTATGCGTACTTTTCCCCTAGGCCGTTGTAGTTATACGTTTCGAGCATGAGAACTGCGAAAATTTTGGGTTTCCCAAGCGTTGCTTACCTCCAAACTGCCATATCTCGCGAACGCATTGACCAATCCGCAAAATTTCTGTTGCATCTGAAAGTAGAAACTCGCCCGATTACAACCGTATGCGTACTTTTCCCCTAGGCCGTTCTAGTTATTCGTTTCGAGCATCAGAACTGCGAAAATGTTGAGTTTCTCGAGCGTTTCTTACCTACAAACTGCCATATCTCGCGAACGGATTGACCAATCCGCAAAATTTCTGTTGCATCTGAAAGTAGAAACTCGCCCGATTACAACGGTATGCGTACTTATCCCCTAGGCCGTTCTGGTTATTCGTTTCGAGCATTAGAACTGTGAAAATTTTGAGTTTCTCCACCGTTTCTTACCTCCAAACTACCATATCTCGCGAACGGATTGACCAATCCGCAAAATTTCTGTTGCATCTGAAAGTAGAAACTCGCCCGATTACAACGGTATGCGTACTTTTCCCCTAGTCCGTTCTAGTTATTCGTTTCGAGCATCAGAACTGCGAAAATTTTGAGTTTCTCAAGCGTTTCTCACCTCCAAACTGCCATATCTCGCGAACGGATTGACCAATCCGGAAAATTTCCGTTGCATCTGAAAGTAGAAACTCGCCCGATTACAACCGTATGCGTACTTTTCCCCTAGGCCGTTCTAGTTATTCGTTTCGAGCATCAGAACTGCGAAAATGTTGAGTTTCTCGAGCGTTTCTTACCTACAAACTGCCATATCTCGCGAACGGATTGACCAATCCGCAAAATTTCTGTTGCATCTGAAAGCAGAAAGTCGCCCGATTACAACGGTATGCGTACTTTTCCCCTAGACCGTTCTAGTTATGCTTGTCGAGCATCAGAACTGCGAAAATTTTGAGTTTCTCAAGCGTTTCTTTCCTCCAAACTGCCATATCTCGCGAACGGATTGACCAGTCCGCAAAATTTCTGTTGCATCTGAAAGTAGAAACTCGCCCGATTACAACGGTATGCGTACTTATCCCCTAGGCCGTTCTGGTTATTCGTTTCGAGCATCAGAACTGTGAAAATTTTGAGTTTCTCCACCGTTTCTTACATCCAAACTACCATATCTCGCGAACGGATTGACCAATCCGCAAAATTTCTGTTGCATCTGAAAGTAGAAACTCGCCCGATTACAACGGTATGCGTACTTTTCCCCTAGTCCGTTCTAGTTATTCGTTTCGAGCATCAGAACTGCGAAAATTTTGAGATTCTCAAGCGTTTCTTACCTCCAAACTGCCATATCTCGCGAACGGATTGACCAATCCGGAAAATTTCTGTTGCATCTGAAAGTAGAAACTCGCCCGATTACAACGGTATGCGTACTTTTCTCCTAGACCGTTCTAGTTATGCTTGTCGAGCATCAGAACTGCGAAAATTTTGAGTTTCTCAAGCGTTTCTTACCTACAAACTGCCATATCTCGCGAACGGATTGACCAGTCCGCAAAATTTCTGTTGCATCTGAAAGTAGAAACTTTCCCGATTACAACGGTATGCGTACTTTTCCTCTAGGCCGTTGTAGTTATTCGTTTCGAGCATGAGAACTGCGTAAATTTTGGGTTTCTCAAGCGTTGCTTACCTCCAAACTGCCATATCTCGCGAACGGATTGACCAATCCGCAAAATTTCTGTTGCATCTGAAAGTAGAAACTCGCCCGATTACAACGGTATGCGTACTTATTCCCTAGGCCGTTCTGGTTATTCGTTTCGAGCATTAGAACTGTGAAAATTTTGAGTTTCTCCTCCGTTTCTTACCTCCAAACTACCATATCTCGCGAACGGATTGACCAATCCGCAAAATTTCTGTTGCATCTGAAAGTAGAAACTCGCCCGATTACAACGGTATGCGTACTTTTCCCCTAGTGCGTTCTAGTTATTCGTTTCGAGCATCAGAACTGCGAAAATGTTGAGTTTCTCGAGCGTTTCTTACCTACAAACTGCCATATCTCGCGAACGGATTGACCAATCCGGAAAATTTCTGTTGCATCTGAAAGTAGAAACTCGCCCGATTACAACGGTATGCGTACTTTTCCCCTAGGCCGTTCTAGTTATTCGTTTCGGGCATCAGAACTGCAAAAATGTTGAGTTTCTCAAGCGTTTCTCACCTACAAACTGCCATATCTCGCGAACGGATTGACCAATCCGCAAAATTTCTGTTGCATCTGAAAGTAGAAAGTCGCCCGATTACAACGGTATGCGTACTTTTCCCCTAGACCGTTCTAGTTATGCTTGTCGAGCATCAGAACTGCGAAAATTTTGAGTTTCTCAAGCGTTTCTTTCCTCCAAACTGCCATATCTCGCGAACGGATTGACTAATCCGCAAAATTTCTGTTGCATCTGACAGTAGAAACTCGCCCGATTACAACGGTATTCGTACTTTTCCCCTAGGCCGTTCTAGTTATTCGTTTCGAGCATCAGAACTGCGAAAATGTTGAGTTTCTCAAGCGTTTCTTACCTACAAACTGCCATATCTCGCGAACGGATTGACCAATCCGCAAAATTTCTGTTGCATCTGAAAGTAGAAACTCGCCCGATTACAACGGTATGCGTACTTTTCCCCTAGGCCGTTGTAGTTATACGTTTCGAGCATGAGAACTGCGAAAATTTTGGGTTTCCCAAGCGTTGCTTACCTCCAAACTGCCATATCTCGCGAACGGATTGACTAATCCGCAAAATTTCTGTTGCATCTGAAAGTAGAAAGTCGCCCGATTACAACGGTATGCGTACTTTTCCCCTAGACCGTTCTAGTTATGCTTGTCGAGCATCAGAACTGCGAAAATTTTGAGTTTCTCAAGCGTTTCTTTCCTCCAAACTGCCATATCTCGCGAACGGATTGACCAATCCGCAAAATTTCTGTTGCATCTGAAAGTAGAAAGTCGCCCGATTACAACGGTATGCGTACTTTTCCCCTACACCGTTCTAGTTATGCTTGTCGAGCATCAGAACTGCGAAAATTTTGAGTTTCTCAAGCGTTTCTTTCCTCCAAACTGCCATATCTCGCGAACGGATTGACTAATCCGCAAAATTTCTGTTGCATCTGACAGTAGAAACTCGCCCGATTACAACGGTATTCGTACTTTTCCCCTAGGCCGTTCTAGGTATTCGTTTCGAGCATCAGAACTGCGAAAATGTTGAGTTTCTCAAGCGTTTCTTACCTACAACCTGCCATATCTCGCGAACGGATTGACCAATCCGCAAAATTTCTGTTGCATCTGAAAGTAGAAACTCGCCCGATTACAACGGTATGCGTACTTTTCCCCTAGGCCGTTGTAGTTATACGTTTCGAGCATGAGAACTGCGAAAATTTTGGGTTTCCCAAGCGTTGCTTACCTCCAAACTGCCATATCTCGCGAACGCATTGACCAATCCGCAAAATTTCTGTTGCATCTGAAAGTAGAAACTCGCCCGATTACAACCGTATGCGTACTTTTCCCCTAGGCCGTTCTAGTTATTCGTTTCGAGCATCAGAACTGCGAAAATGTTGAGTTTCTCGAGCGTTTCTTACCTACAAACTGCCATATCTCGCGAACGGATTGACCAATCCGCAAAATTTCTGTTGCATCTGAAAGTAGAAACTCGCCCGATTACAACGGTATGCGTACTTATCCCCTAGGCCGTTCTGGTTATTCGTTTCGAGCATTAGAACTGTGAAAATTTTGAGTTTCTCCACCGTTTCTTACCTCCAAACTACCATATCTCGCGAACGGATTGACCAATCCGCAAAATTTCTGTTGCATCTGAAAGTAGAAACTCGCCCGATTACAACGGTATGCGTACTTTTCCCCTAGTCCGTTCTAGTTATTCGTTTCGAGCATCAGAACTGCGAAAATTTTGAGTTTCTCAAGCGTTTCTCACCTCCAAACTGCCATATCTCGCGAACGGATTGACCAATCCGGAAAATTTCCGTTGCATCTGAAAGTAGAAACTCGCCCGATTACAACCGTATGCGTACTTTTCCCCTAGGCCGTTCTAGTTATTCGTTTCGAGCATCAGAACTGCGAAAATGTTGAGTTTCTCGAGCGTTTCTTACCTACAAACTGCCATATCTCGCGAACGGATTGACCAATCCGCAAAATTTCTGTTGCATCTGAAAGCAGAAAGTCGCCCGATTACAACGGTATGCGTACTTTTCCCCTAGACCGTTCTAGTTATGCTTGTCGAGCATCAGAACTGCGAAAATTTTGAGTTTCTCAAGCGTTTCTTTCCTCCAAACTGCCATATCTCGCGAACGGATTGACCAGTCCGCAAAATTTCTGTTGCATCTGAAAGTAGAAACTCGCCCGATTACAACGGTATGCGTACTTATCCCCTAGGCCGTTCTGGTTATTCGTTTCGAGCATCAGAACTGTGAAAATTTTGAGTTTCTCCACCGTTTCTTACATCCAAACTACCATATCTCGCGAACGGATTGACCAATCCGCAAAATTTCTGTTGCATCTGAAAGTAGAAACTCGCCCGATTACAACGGTATGCGTACTTTTCCCCTAGTCCGTTCTAGTTATTCGTTTCGAGCATCAGAACTGCGAAAATTTTGAGATTCTCAAGCGTTTCTTACCTCCAAACTGCCATATCTCGCGAACGGATTGACCAATCCGGAAAATTTCTGTTGCATCTGAAAGTAGAAACTCGCCCGATTACAACGGTATGCGTACTTTTCTCCTAGACCGTTCTAGTTATGCTTGTCGAGCATCAGAACTGCGAAAATTTTGAGTTTCTCAAGCGTTTCTTACCTACAAACTGCCATATCTCGCGAACGGATTGACCAGTCCGCAAAATTTCTGTTGCATCTGAAAGTAGAAACTTTCCCGATTACAACGGTATGCGTACTTTTCCTCTAGGCCGTTGTAGTTATTCGTTTCGAGCATGAGAACTGCGTAAATTTTGGGTTTCTCAAGCGTTGCTTACCTCCAAACTGCCATATCTCGCGAACGGATTGACCAATCCGCAAAATTTCTGTTGCATCTGAAAGTAGAAACTCGCCCGATTACAACGGTATGCGTACTTATTCCCTAGGCCGTTCTGGTTATTCGTTTCGAGCATTAGAACTGTGAAAATTTTGAGTTTCTCCTCCGTTTCTTACCTCCAAACTACCATATCTCGCGAACGGATTGACCAATCCGCAAAATTTCTGTTGCATCTGAAAGTAGAAACTCGCCCGATTACAACGGTATGCGTACTTTTCCCCTAGTGCGTTCTAGTTATTCGTTTCGAGCATCAGAACTGCGAAAATGTTGAGTTTCTCGAGCGTTTCTTACCTACAAACTGCCATATCTCGCGAACGGATTGACCAATCCGGAAAATTTCTGTTGCATCTGAAAGTAGAAACTCGCCCGATTACAACGGTATGCGTACTTTTCCCCTAGGCCGTTCTAGTTATTCGTTTCGGGCATCAGAACTGCAAAAATGTTGAGTTTCTCAAGCGTTTCTCACCTACAAACTGCCATATCTCGCGAACGGATTGACCAATCCGCAAAATTTCTGTTGCATCTGAAAGTAGAAAGTCGCCCGATTACAACGGTATGCGTACTTTTCCCCTAGACCGTTCTAGTTATGCTTGTCGAGCATCAGAACTGCGAAAATTTTGAGTTTCTCAAGCGTTTCTTTCCTCCAAACTGCCATATCTCGCGAACGGATTGACTAATCCGCAAAATTTCTGTTGCATCTGACAGTAGAAACTCGCCCGATTACAACGGTATTCGTACTTTTCCCCTAGGCCGTTCTAGTTATTCGTTTCGAGCATCAGAACTGCGAAAATGTTGAGTTTCTCAAGCGTTTCTTACCTACAAACTGCCATATCTCGCGAACGGATTGACCAATCCGCAAAATTTCTGTTGCATCTGAAAGTAGAAACTCGCCCGATTACAACGGTATGCGTACTTTTCCCCTAGGCCGTTGTAGTTATACGTTTCGAGCATGAGAACTGCGAAAATTTTGGGTTTCCCAAGCGTTGCTTACCTCCAAACTGCCATATCTCGCGAACGGATTGACTAATCCGCAAAATTTCTGTTGCATCTGAAAGTAGAAAGTCGCCCGATTACAACGGTATGCGTACTTTTCCCCTAGACCGTTCTAGTTATGCTTGTCGAGCATCAGAACTGCGAAAATTTTGAGTTTCTCAAGCGTTTCTTTCCTCCAAACTGCCATATCTCGCGAACGGATTGACCAATCCGCAAAATTTCTGTTGCATCTGAAAGTAGAAAGTCGCCCGATTACAACGGTATGCGTACTTTTCCCCTAGACCGTTCTAGTTATGCTTGTCGATCATCAGAACTGCGAAAATTTTGAGTTTCTCAAGCGTTTCTTTCCTCCAAACTGCCATATCTCGCGAACGGATTGACTAATCCGCAAAATTTCTGTTGCATCTGACAGTAGAAACTCGCCCGATTACAACGGTATTCGTACTTTTCCCCTAGGCCGTTCTAGTTATTCGTTTCGAGCATCAGAACTGCGAAAATGTTGAGTTTCTCAAGCGTTTCTTACCTACAAACTGCCATATCTCGCGAACGGATTGACCAATCCGCAAAATTTCTGTTGCATCTGAAAGTAGAAACTCGCCCGATTACAACGGTATGCGTACTTTTCCCCTAGGCCGTTGTAGTTATACGTTTCGAGCATGAGAACTGCGAAAATTTTGGGTTTCCCAAGCGTTGCTTACCTCCAAACTGCCATATCTCGCGAACGGATTGACCAATCCGCAAAATTTCTGTTGCATCTGAAAGTAGAAACTCGCCCGATTACAACCGTATGCGTACTTTTCCCCTAGGCCGTTCTAGTTATTCGTTTCGAGCATCAGAACTGCGAAAATGTTGAGTTTCTCGAGCGTTTCTTACCTACAAACTGCCATATCTCGCGAACGGATTGAACAATCCGGAAAATTTCTGTTGCATCTGAAAGTAGAAACTCGCCCGATTACAACGGTATGCGTACTTTTCCCCTAGGCCGTTCTAGTTATTCGTTTCGAGCATCAGAACTGCAAAAATGTTGAGTTTCTCAAGCGTTTCTCACCTACAAACTGCCATATCTCGCGAACGGATTGACCAATCCGCAAAATTTCTGTTGCATCTGAAAGTAGAAAGTCGCCCGATTACAACGGTATGCGTACTTTTCCCCTAGACCGTTCTAGTTATGCTTGTCGAGCATCAGAACTGCGAAAATTTTGAGTTTCTCAAGCGTTTCTTACCTACAAACTGCCATATCTCGCGAACGGATTGACCAATCCGCAAAATTTCTGTTGCATCTGAAAGTAGAAAGTCGCCCGATTACAACGGTATGCGTACTTTTCCCCTAGGCCGTTCTAGTTATTCGTTTCGAGCATCAGAACTGCAAAAATGTTGAGTTTCTCAAGCGTTTCTCACCTACAAACTGCCATATCTCGCGAACGGATTGACTAATCCGCAAAATTTCTGTTGCATCTGAAAGTAGAAACTCGCCCGATTACAACGGTATGCGTACATTTCCCCTAGGCCGTTCTAGTTATTCGTTTCGAGCATCAGAACTGCGAAAATGTTGAGTTTCTCGAGCGTTTCTTACCTACAAACTGCCATATCTCGCGAACGGATTGACCAATCCGCAAAATTTCTGTTGCATCTGAAAGTAGAAAGTCGCCCGATTACAACGGTATGCGTACTTTTCCCCTAGACCGTTCTAGTTATGCTTGTCGAGCATCAGAACTGCGAAAATTTTGAGTTTCTCAAGCGTTTCTTTCCTCCAAACTGCCATATCTCGCGAACGGATTGACTAATCCGCAAAATTTCTGTTGCATCTGACAGTAGAAACTCGCCCGATTACAACGGTATTCGTACTTTTCCCCTAGGCCGTTCTAGGTATTCGTTTCGAGCATCAGAACTGCGAAAATGTTGAGTTTCTCAAGCGTTTCTTACCTACAACCTGCCATATCTCGCGAACGGATTGACCAATCCGCAAAATTTCTGTTGCATCTGAAAGTAGAAACTCGCCCGATTACAACGGTATGCGTACTTTTCCCCTAGGCCGTTGTAGTTATACGTTTCGAGCATGAGAACTGCGAAAATTTTGGGTTTCCCAAGCGTTGCTTACCTCCAAACTGCCATATCTCGCGAACGGATTGACCAATCCGCAAAATTTCTGTTGCATCTGAAAGTAGAAACTCGCCCGATTACAACCGTATGCGTACTTTTCCCCTAGGCCGTTCTAGTTATTCGTTTCGAGCATCAGAACTGCGAAAATGTTGAGTTTCTCGAGCGTTTCTTACCTACAAACTGCCATATCTCGCGAACGGATTGACCAATCCGCAAAATTTCTGTTGCATCTGAAAGTAGAAACTCGCCCGATTACAACGGTATGCGTACTTATCCCCTAGGCCGTTCTGGTTATTCGTTTCGAGCATTAGAACTGTGAAAATTTTGAGTTTCTCCACCGTTTCTTACCTCCAAACTACCATATCTCGCGAACGGATTGACCAATCCGCAAAATTTCTATTGCATCTGAAAGTAGAAACTCGCCCGATTACAACGGTATGCGTACTTTTCCCCTAGTCCGTTCTAGTTATTCGTTTCGAGCATCAGAACTGCGAAAATTTTGAGTTTCTCAAGCGTTTCTCACCTCCAAACTGCCATATCTCGCGAACGGATTGACCAATCCGGAAAATTTCCGTTGCATCTGAAAGTAGAAACTCGCCCGATTACAACCGTATGCGTACTTTTCCCCTAGGCCGTTCTAGTTATTCGTTTCGAGCATCAGAACTGCGAAAATGTTGAGTTTCTCGAGCGTTTCTTACCTACAAACTGCCATATCTCGCGAACGGATTGACCAATCCGCAAAATTTCTGTTGCATCTGAAAGTAGAAGCTCGCCCGATTACAACGGTATGCGTACTTTTCCCCTAGACCGTTCTAGTTATGCTTGTCGGGCATCAGAACTGCGAAAATTTTGAGTTTCTCAAGCGTTTCTTACCTACAAACTGCCATATCTCGCGAACGGATTGACCAATCCGCAAAATTTCTGTTGCATCTGAAAGTAGAAGCTCGCCCGATTACAACGGTATGCGTACTTTTCCCCTAGACCGTTCTAGTTATGCTTGTCGAGCATCAGAACTGCGAAAATTTTGAGTTTCTCAAGCGTTTCTTACCTACAAACTGCCATATCTCGCGAACGGATTGACCAGTCCGCAAAATTTCTGTTGCATCTGAAAGTAGAAACTCGCCCGATTACAACGGTATGCGTACTTTTCCCCTAGGCCGTTGTAGTTATTCGTTTCGAGCATGAGAACTGCGAAAATTTTGGGTTTCTCAAGCGTTGCTTACCTCCAAACTGCCATATCTCGCGAACGGATTGACCAATCCGCAAAATTTCTGTTGCATCTGAAAGTAGAAAGTCGCCCGATTACAACGGTATGCGTACTTTTCCCCTAGACCGTTCTAGTTATGCTTGTCGAGCATCAGAACTGCGAAAATTTTGAGTTTCTCAAGCGTTTCTTTCCTCCAAACTGCCATATCTCGCGAACGGATTGACTAATCCGCAAAATTTCTGTTGCATCTGACAGTAGAAACTCGCCCGATTACAACGGTATTCGTACTTTTCCCCTAGGCCGTTCTAGTTATTCGTTTCGAGCATCAGAACTGCGAAAATGTTGAGTTTCTCAAGCGTTTCTTACCTACAAACTGCCATATCTCGCGAACGGATTGACCAATCCGCAAAATTTCTGTTGCATCTGAAAGTAGAAACTCGCCCGATTACAACGGTATGCGTTCTTTTCCCCTAGGCCGTTGTAGTTATTCGTTTCGAGCATAAGAACTGCGAAAATTTTGGGTTTCTCAAGCGTTTCTTACCTCCAAACTGCCATATCTCGCGAACGGTTTGACCAATCCGCAAAATTTCTGTTGCATCTGAAAGTAGAAACTCGCCCGATTACAACGGTATGCGAACTTATCCCCTAGGCCGTTCTGGTTATTCGTTTCGAGCATCAGAACTGTGAAAATTTTGAGTTTCTCCACCGTTTCTTACCTCCAAACTACCATATCTCGCGAACGGATTGACCAATCCGCAAAATTTCTGTTGCATCTGAAAGTAGAAACTCGCCCGATTACAACGGTATGCGTACTTTTCCCCTAGTCCGTGCTAGTTATTCGTTTTGAGCATCAGAACTGCGAAAATTTTGAGTTTCTCAAGCGTTTCTTACCTCCAAACTGCCATATCTCGCGAACGGATTGACCAATCCGCAAAATTTCTGTTGCATCTGAAAGTAGAAACTCGCCCGATTACAACGGTATGCGTACTTTTCCCCTAGGCAGTTCTAGTTATTCGTTTCGAGCATCAGAACTGCAAAAATGTTGAGTTTCTCAAGCGTTTCTTACCTACAAACTGCCATATCTCGCGAACGGATTGACCAATCCGCAAAATTTCTGTTGCATCTGAAAGTAGAAACTCGCCCGATTACAACGGTATGCGTTCTTTTCCCCTAGGCCGTTGCAGTTATACGTTTCGAGCATGAGAACTGCGAAAATTTTGGGTTTCCCAAGCGTTGCTTACCTCCAAACTGCCATATCTCGCGAACGGATTGACCAATCCGCAAAATTTCTGTTGCATCTGAAAGTAGAAGCTCGCCCGATTACAACCGTATGCGTACTTTTCCCCTAGGCCGTTCTAGTTATTCGTTTCGAGCATCAGAACTGCGAAAATGTTGAGTTTCTCGAGCGTTTCTTACCTACAAACTGCCATATCTCGCGAACGGATTGACCAATCCGCAAAATTTCTGTTGCATCTGAAAGTAGAAACTCGCCCGATTACAACGGTATGCGTACTTTTCCCCTAGACCGTTCTAGTTATGCTTGTCGAGCATCAGAACTGCGAAAATTTTGAGTTTCTCAAGCGTTTCTTACCTACAAACTGCCATATCTCGCGAACGGATTGACCAGTCCGCAAAATTTCTGTTGCATCTGAAAGTAGAAACTCGCCCGATTACAACGGTATGCGTACTTATCCCCTAGTCCGTTCTAGTTATTCGTTTCGAGCATCAGAACTGCGAAAATTTTGAGTTTCTCAAGCGTTTCTTACCTCCAAACTGCCATATCTCGCGAACGGATTGACTAATCCGCAAAATTTCTGTTGCATCTGAAAGTAGAAACTCGCCCGATTACAACGGTATGCGTTCTTTTCCCCTAGGCCGTTCTGGTTATTCGTTTCGAGCATCAGAACTGTGAAAATTTTGAGTTTCTCAACCGTTTCTTACCTCCAAACTGCCATATCTCGCGAACGGATAGACCAATCTGCAAAATTTCTGTTGCATCTCAAAGTAGAAACTCGCCGGATTACAACGGTATGCGTACTTTTCCCCTAGTCCGTTCTAGTTATTCGTTTCGAGCATCAGAACTGCGAAAATTTTGAGTTTCTCAAGCGTTTCTTACCTTCAAACTGCCATATCTCGCGAACGGATTGACCAATCCGCAAAATTTCTGTTGCATCTGAAAGTAGAACGTCGCCCGATTACAACGGTTTGCGTACTTTTCCCCTAGACCGTTCTAGTTATTCGTTTCGAACTTCAGAACTGCGAAAATTTTGAGTTTCTCAAGCGTTTCTTACATACAAACTGCCATATCTCGCGAACGGATTGACCAATCCGCAAAATTTCTGTTGCATCTGAAAGTAGAAAGTCGCCCGATTACAACGGTTTGCGTACTTTTCCCCTATACCGTTCTAGTTATGCTTGTCAAGCATCAGAACTGCGAAAATTTTGAGTTTCTCAAGCGATTCTTACCTCCAAACTGCCATATCTCGCGAACGTATTGACTAATCCGCAAAATTTCTGTTGCATCTGACAGTAGAAACTCGCCCGATTACAACGGTATGCGTACTTTTCCCCTAGGCCGTTCTAGTTATTCGTTTCGAGCATCAGAACTGCGAAAATTTTGAGTTTCTCAAGCGTTTCTTACCTCCAAACTGCCATATCTCGCGAACGGATTGACCAATCCGCAAAATTTCTGTTGCATCTGAAAGTAGAAACTCGCCCGATTACAACGGTATGCGTACTTTTCCCCTAGTCCGTTCTAGTTATTCGTTTCGAGCATCAGAACTGCGAAAATTTTGAGTTTCTCAAGCGTTTCTTACCTCCAAACTGCCATATCTCGCGAACGGATTGACTAATCCGCAAAATTTCTGTTGCATCTGAAAGTAGAAACTCGCCCGATTACAACGGTATGCGTACATTTCCCCTAGGCCGTTCTAGTTATTCGTTTCGAGCATCAGAACTGCGAAAATGTTGAGTTTCTCAAGCGTTTCTTACATACAAACTGCCATATCTCGCGAACGGATTGACCAATCCGCAAAATTTTTGTTGCATCTGAAAGTATAAACTCGCCCGATTACAACGGTATGCGTACTTTTCCCCTAGGCCGTTCTAGTTATTCGTTTCGAGCATCAGAACTGCGAAAATTTTGGGTTTCTCAAGCGTTTCTTACCTCCAAACTGCCATATCTCGCGAACGGATTGACCAATCCGCAAAATTTCTGTTGCATCTGAAAGTAGAAACTCGCCCGATTACAACGGTATGCGTACTTTTCCCCTAGTCCGTTCTAGTTATTCGTTTCGAGCATCAGAACTGCGAAAATTTTGAGTTTCTCAAGCGTTTCTTACCTCCAAACTGCCATATCTCGCGAACGGATTGACCAATCCGCAAAATTTCTGTTGCATCTGAAAGTAGAAACTCGCCCGATTACAACGGTATGCGTACTTTTCCCCTAGTCCGTTCTAGTTATTCGTTTCGAGCATCAGAACTGCGAAAATTTTGAGTTTCTCAAGCGTTTCTTACCTCCAAACTGCCCTATCTCGCGAACGGAATGACCAATCGGCAAAATTTCTGTTGCGTCTGAAAGTAGAAACTCGCCCGATTACAACGGTATGCGTACTTTTCCCCTAGCCCGTTCTAGTTATTCGTTTCGAGCATCAGAACTGCAAAAATGTTGAGTTTCTCAAGCGTTTCTTACCTACAAACTGCCATATCACGCGAACGGTTTGACCAATCCGCAAAATTTCTGTTGCATCTGAAAGTAGAAAGTCGCCCGATTACAACGGTTTGCGTACTTTTCCCCTATACCGTTCTAGTTATGCTTGTCGAGCATCAGAACTGCGAAAATTTTGAGTTTCTCAAGCGATTCTTACCTCCAAACTGCCATATCTCGCGAACGTATTGACTAATCCGCAAAATTTCTGTTGCATCTGACAGTAGAAACTCGCCCGATTACAACGGTATGCGTACTTTTCCCCTAGGCCGTTCTAGTTATTCGTTTCGAGCATCAGAACTGCGAAAATTTTGAGTCTCTCAAGCGTTTCTTACCTCCAAACTGCCATATCTCGCGAACGGATTGACCAATCCGCAAAATTTCTGTTGCATCTGAAAGTAGAAACTCGCCCGATTACAACGGTATGCGTACTTTTCCCCTAGTCCGTTCTAGTTATTCGTTTCGAGCATCAGAACTGCGAAAATTTTGAGTTTCTCAAGCGTTTCTTACCTCCAAACTGCCATATCTCGCGAACGGATTGACTAATCCGCAAAATTTCTGTTGCATCTGAAAGTAGAAACTCGCCCGATTACAACGGTATGCGTACATTTCCCCTAGGCCGTTCTAGTTATTCGTTTCGAGCATCAGAACTGCGAAAATGTTGAGTTTCTCAAGCGTTTCTTACATACAAACTGCCATATCTCGCGAACGGATTGACCAATCCGCAAAATTTTTGTTGCATCTGAAAGTAGAAACTCGCCCGATTACAACGGTATGCGTACTTTTCCCCTAGCCCGTTCTAGTTATTCGTTTCGAGCATCAGAACTGCGAAAATTTTGAGTTTCTCAAGCGTTTCTTACCTCCAAACTGCCATATCTCGCGAACGGAATGACCAATCCGCAAAATTTCTGTTGCATCTGAAAGTAGAAACTCGCCCGATTACAACGGTATGCGTACTTTTCCCCTAGCCCGTTCTAGTTATTCGTTTCGAGCATCAGAACTGCAAAAATGTTGAGTTTCTCAAGCGTTTCTTACCTACAAACTGCCATATCACGCGAACGGATTGACCAATCCGCAAAATTTCTATTGCATCTGAAAGTAGAAAGTCGCCCGATTACAGCGGTTTGCGTACTTTTCCCCTAGACCGTTCTAGTTATGCTTGTCGAGCATCAGAACTGCGAAAATTTTGAGTTTCTCAAGCGTTTCTTACCTCCAAACTGCCATATCTCGCGAACGTATTGACTAATCCGCAAAATTTCTGTTGCATCTGAAAGTAGAAACTCGCCCGATTACAACGGTATTCGTACTTTTCCCCTAGTCCGTTCTAGTTATTCGTTTCGAGCATCAGAACTGCGAAAATTTTGAGTTTCTCAAGCGTTTCTTACCTCCAAACTGCCATATCTCGCGAACGGATTGACCAATCCGCAAAATTTCTGTTGCATCTGAAAGTAGAAACTCGCCCGATTATAACGGTATGCGTACTTTTCCCCTAGTCCGTTCTAGTTATTCGTTTCGAGCATCACAACTGCGAAAATTTTGATTTCTCAAGCGTTTCTTACCTCCAAACTGCCATATCTCGCGAACGGATTGACCAATCCGCAAAATTTCTGTTGCATCTGAAAGTAGAAACTCGCCCGATTATAACGGTATCCGTACTTTTCCCCTAGGCCGTTCTAGTTATTCGTTTCGAGCATCAGAACTGCAAAAATGTTGAGTTTCTCAAGCGTTTCTTACCTACAAACTGCCATATCTCGCGAACGGATTGATCAATCCGCAAAGTTTCCATTGCATCTGAAAGTAGAAAGTCGCCCGATTACAACGGTATGCGTACTTTTCCCCTAGACTGTTCTAGTTATGCTTGTCGAGCATCAGAACTGCGAAAATTTCGAGTTTCTCAAGCGTTTCTTTCCTCCAAACTGCCATATCTCGCGAACGGATTGACTAATCCGCAAAATTTCTGTTGCATCTGACAGTAGAAACTCGCCCGATTACAACGGTGTGCGTACTTTTCTCCTAGGCCGTTCTATTTATTCGTTTCGAGCATCAGAACTGCGAAAATTTTGAGTTTCTCAAGCGTTACTTACCTCCAAACTGCCATATCTCGCGAACGGATTGACCAATCCGCAAAATTTCTGTTGCATCTGAAAGTAGAAACTCGCCCGATTACAACGGTATGCGTACTTTTCCCCTAGTCCGTTCTAATTATTCGTTTCGAGCATCAGAACTGCGAAAATTTTGAGTTTCTCAAGCGTTTCTTACCTCCACACTGCCATATCTCGCGAACGGATTGACCAATCCGCAAAATTTCTGTTGCATCTGAAAGTAGAAACTCGCCCGATTACAACTGTGTGCGTACTTTTCCCCTTGGCCGTTCTAGTTATTCGTTTCGAGCATCAGAACTGCGAAAATGTTGAGTTTCTCAAGCGTTTCTTACCTACAAACTGCCATATCTCGCGAACGGATTGACCAATCCGCAAAATTTCTGTTGCATCTGAAAGTAGAAACTCGCCCGATTACAACGGTATGCGTACTTTTCCCCTAGTCCGTTCTAGTTATTCGTTTCGAGCATCAGAACTGCGAAAATTTTGAGTTTCTCAAGCGTTTCTTACCTCCAAACTGCCATATCTCGCGAATGGATGGACCAATCCGCAAAATTTCTGTTGCATCTGAAAGTAGAAACTCGCCCGATTGCAACGGTATGCGTACTTTTCCCCTAGTCCGTTCTAGTTATTCGTTTCGAGCATCAGAACTGCGAAAATTTTGAGTTTCTCAAGCGTTTCTTACCTCCAAACTGCCATATCTCGCGAACGGATTGACCAATCCGCAAAATTTCTGTTGCATCTGAAAGTAGAAAGTCGCCCGATTACAACGGTTCGCGTACTTTTCCCCTAGACCGTTCTAGTTATGCTTGTCGAGCATCAGAACTGCGAAAATTTTGAGTTTCTCAAGCGTTTCTTACCTCCAAACTGCCATATCTCGCGAACGTATTGACTAATCCGCAAAATTTCTGTTGCATCTGACAGTAGAAACTCGCCCGATTACAACGGTATGCGTACTTTTCCCCTAGGCCGTTCTAGTTATTCGTTTCGAGCACCAGAACTGCGAAAATTTTGAGTTTCTCAAGCGTTTCTTTCCTCCAAACTGCCATATCTCGGGAACGGATTGACCAATCCGCAAAATTTCTGTTGCATCTGAAAGTAGAAACTCGCCCGATTTCAACGGTGTGCGTTCTTTTCCCCTAGGCCGTTCTGGTTATTCGTTTCGAGCATCAGAACTGTGAAAATTTTGAGTTTCTCAACTGTTTCTTACCTCCAAACTGCCATATCTCGCGAACGGATTGACCAATCCGCAAAATTTCTGTTGCATCTGAAAGTAGAAACTCGCCCGACTACAACGGTATGCGTACTTTTCCCCTAGACCGTTCTAGTTATGCTTGTCGAGCATCAAACTGCGAAAATTTTGAGTTTCTCAAGCGTTTCTTACCTCCAAACTGCCATATCTCGCGAACGTATTGACTAATCCGCAAAATTTCTGTTGCATCTGAAAGTAGAAACTCGCCCGATTACAACGGTATGCGTACTTTTCCCCTAGTCCGTTCTAGTTATTCGTTTCGAGCATCAGAACTGCGAAAATTTTGAGTTTCTCAAGCGTTTCTTACCTCCAAACTGCCATATCTCGCGAATGGATGGACCAATCCGCAAAATTTCTGTTGCATCTGAAAGTAGAAACTCGCCCGATTTCAACGGTGTGCGTTCTTTTCCCCTAGGCCGTTCTGGTTATTCGTTTCGAGCATCAGAACTGTGAAAATTTTGAGTTTCTCAACCGTTTCTTACCTCCAAACTGCCATATCTCGCGAACGGATTGACCAATCCGCAAAATTTCTGTTGCATCTGAAAGTAGAAAGTCGCCCGATTACAACGGTATGCGTACTTTTCCCCTAGTCCGTTCTAGTTATTCGTTTCGAGCATCACAACTGCGAAAATTTTGAGTTTCTCAAGCGTTTCTTACCTCCAAACTGCCATATCTCGCGAACGGATTGACCAATCCGCAAAATTTCTGTTGCATCTGAAAGTAGAAACTCGCCCGATTACAACGGTATCCGTACTTTTCCCCTAGGCCGTTCTAGTTATTCGTTTCGAGCATCAGAACTGCAAAAATGTTGAGTTTCTCAAGCGTTTCTTACCTACAAACTGCCATATCTCGCGAACGGATTGACCAATCCGCAAAATTTCTATTGCATCTGAAAGTAGAAAGTCGCCCGATTACAGCGGTATGCGTACTTTTCCCCTAGACTGTTCTAGTTATGCTTGTCGAGCATCAGAACTGCGAAAATTTTGAGTTTCTCAAGCGTTTCTTTCCTCCAAACTGCCATATCTCGCGAACGGATTGACCAATCCGCAAAATTTCTGTTGCATCTGAAAGTAGAAACTCGCCCGATTACAACGGTATCCGTACTTTTCCCCTAGGCCGTTCTAGTTATTCGTTTCGAGCATGAGAACTGCAAAAATGTTGAGTTTCTCAAGCGTTTCTTACCTACAAACTGCCATATCTCGCGAACGGATTGACCAATCCGCAAAATTTCTGTTGCATCTGAAAGCAGAAAGTCGCCCGATTACAACGGTATGCGTACTTTTCCCCTAGACTGTTCTAGTTATGCTTGTCGAGCATCAGAACTGCGAAAATTTTGAGTTTCTCAAGCGTTTCTTACCTCCAAACTGCCATATCTCGCGAACGTATTGACTAATCCGCAAAATTTCTGTTGCATCTGACAGTAGAAACTCGCCCGATTACAACGGTATGCGTACTTTTCCCCTAGGCCGTTCTAGTTATTCGTTTCGAGCACTAGAACTGCGAAAATTTTGAGTTTCTCAAGCGTTTCTTACCTCCAAACTGCCATATCTCGCGAACGGATTGACCAATCCGCAAAATTTCTGTTGCATCTGAAAGTAGAAACTCGTCTGATTACAACGGTGTGCGTTCTTTTCCCCTAGGCCGTTCTAGTTATTCGTTTCGAGCATCAGAACTGCGAAAATGTTGAGTTTCTCAAGCGTTTCTTACCTACAAACTGCCATATCTCGCGAACGGATTGACCAATCCGCAAAATTTCTGTTGCATCTGAAAGTAGAAACTCGCCCGATTACAACGGTGTGCGTTCTTTTCCCCTAGGCCGTTCTGGTTATTCGTTTCGAGCATCAGAACTGTGAAAATTTTGAGTTTCTCAACCGTTTCTTACCTCCAAACTGCCATATCTCGCGAACGGATTGACCAATCCGCAAAATTTCTGTTGCATCTGAAAGTAGAAACTCGCCCGACTACAACGGTATGCGTACTTTTCCCCTAGTCCGTTCTAGTCATTCGTTTCGAGCATCAGAACTGCGAAAATTTTGAGTTTCTCAAGCGTTTCTTACCTCCAAACTGCCATATCTCGCGAACGGATTGACTAATCCGCAAAATTTCTGTTGCATCTGAAAGTAGAAACTCGCTCGATTACAACGGTTTTCGTACTTTTCCCCTAGGCCGTTCTAGTTATTCGTTTCGAGCATCAGAACTGCGAAAATGTTGAGTTTCTCAAGCGTTTCTTACATACAAACTGCCATATCTCGCGAACGGATTGACCAATCCGCAAAATTTTTGTTGCATCTGAAAGTAGAAACTCGCCCGATTACAACGGTATTCGTACTTTTCCCCTAGTCCGTTCTAGTTATTCGTTTCGAGCATCAGAACTGCGAAAATTTTGAGTTTCTCAAGCGTTTCTTACCTCCAAACTGACATATCTCGCGAACGGATTGACCAATCCGCAAAATTTCTGTTGCATCTGAAAGTAGAAACTCGCCCGATTACAACGGTATGCGTACTTTTCCCCTAGACTGTTCTAGTTATGCTTGTCGAGCATCAGAACTGCGAAAATTTTGAGTTTCTCAAGCGTTTCTTTCCTCCAAACTGCCATATCTCGCGAACGGATTGACCAATCCGCAAAATTTCTGTTGCATCTGAAAGTAGAAACTCGCCCGATTACAACGGTATCCGTACTTTTCCCCTAGGCCGTTCTACTTATTCGTTTCGAGCATCAGAACTGCAAAAATGTTGAGTTTCTCAAGCGTTTCTTACCTACAAACTGCCATATCTCGCGAACGGATTGACCAATCCGCAAAATTTCTGTTGCATCTGAAAGTAGAAAGTCGCCCGATTACAACGGTATGCGTACTTTTCCCCTAGACTGTTCTAGTTATGCTTGTCGAGCATCAGAACTGCGAAAATTTTGAGTTTCTCAAGCGTTTCTTTCCTCCAAACTGCCATATCTCGCGAACGGATTGACTAATCCGCAAAATTTCTGTTGCATCTGACAGTAGAAACTCGCCCGATTACAACGGTATGCGTACTTTTCTCCTAGGCCGTTCTATTTATTCGTTTCGAGCATCAGAACTGCGAAAATTTTGAGTTTCTCAAGCGTTACTTACCTCCAAACTGCCATATCTCGCGAACGGATTGACCAATCCGCAAAATTTCTGTTGCATCTGAAAGTAGAAACTCGCCCGATTACAACGGTATGCGTACTTTTCCCCTAGTCCGTTCTAGTTATTCGTTTCGAGCATCAGAACTGCGAAAATTTTGAGTTTCTCAAGCGTTTCTTACCTCCAAACTGCCATATCTCGCGAACGGATTGACCAATCCGCAAAATTTCTGTTGCGTCTGAAAGTAGAAACTCGCCCGATTACAAGTGTATGCGTACTTTTCCCCTAGGCCGTTCTAGTTATTCGTTTCGAGCATCAGAACTGCGAAAATGTTCAGTTTCTCAAGCGTTTCTTACCTACAAACTGCCATATCTCGCGAACGGATTGACCAATCCGCAAAATTTCTGTTGCATCTGAAAGTAGAAACTCGCCCGATTACAACGGTATGCGTACTTTTCCCCTAGTCCGTTCTAGTTATTCGTTTCGAGCATCAGAACTGCGAAAATTTTGAGTTTCTCAAGCGTTTCTTACCTCCAAACTGCCATATCTCGCGAATGGATGGACCAATCCGCAAAATTTCTGTTGCATCTGAAAGTAGAAACTCGCCCGATTGCAACGGTATGCGTACTTTTCCCCTAGTCCGTTCTACTTATTCGTTTCGAGCATCAGAACTGCGAAAATTTTGAGTTTCTCAAGCGTTTCTTACCTCCAAACTGCCATATCTCGCGAACGGATTGACCAATCCGCAAAATTTCTGTTGCATCTGAAAGTAGAAAGTCGCCCGATTACAACGGGTTGCGTACTTTTCCCCTAGACTGTTCTAGTTATGCTTGTCGAGCATCAGAACTGCGAAAATTTTGAGTTTCTCAAGCGTTTCTTTCCTCCAAACTGCCATATCTCGCGAACGGATTGACCAATCCGCAAAATTTCTGTTGCATCTGAAAGTAGAAACTCGCCCGATTACAACGGTATCCGTACTTTTCCCCTAGGCCGTTCTACTTATTCGTTTCGAGCATCAGAACTGCAAAAATGTTGAGTTTCTCAAGCGTTTCTTACCTACAAACTGCCATATCTCGCGAACGGATTGACCAATCCGCAAAATTTCTGTTGCATCTGAAAGTAGAAAGTCGCCCGATTACAACGGTATGCGTACTTTTCCCCTAGACTGTTCTAGTTATGCTTGTCGAGCATCAGAACTGCGAAAATTTTGAGTTTCTCAAGCGTTACTTACCTCCAAACTGCCATATCTCGCGAACGGATTGACCAATCCGCAAAATTTCTGTTGCATCTGAAAGTAGAAACTCGCCCGATTACAACGGTATGCGTACTTTTCCCCTAGTGCGTTCTAGTTATTCGTTTCGAGCATCAGAACTGCGAAAATTTTGAGTTTCTCAAGCGTTTCTTACCTCCAAACTGCCATATCTCGCGAACGGATTGACCAATCCGCAAAATTTCTGTTGCGTCTGAAAGTAGAAACTCGCCCGATTACAAGTGTATGCGTACTTTTCCCCTAGGCCGTTCTAGTTATTCGTTTCGAGCATCAGAACTGCGAAAATGTTCAGTTTCTCAAGCGTTTCTTACCTACAAACTGCCATATCTCGCGAACGGATTGACCAATCCGCAAAATTTCTGTTGCATCTGAAAGTAGAAACTCGCCCGATTACAACGGTATGCGTACTTTTCCCCTAGTCCGTTCTAGTTATTCGTTTCGAGCATCAGAACTGCGAAAATTTTGAGTTTCTCAAGCGTTTCTTACCTCCAAACTGCCATATCTCGCGAATGGATGGACCAATCCGCAAAATTTCTGTTGCATCTGAAAGTAGAAACTCGCCCGATTGCAACGGTATGCGTACTTTTCCCCTAGTCCGTTCTACTTATTCGTTTCGAGCATCAGAACTGCGAAAATTTTGAGTTTCTCAAGCGTTTCTTACCTCCAAACTGCCATATCTCGCGAATGGATGGACCAATCCGCAAAATTTCTGTTGCATCTGAAAGTAGAAACTCGCCCGATTGCAACGGTATGCGTACTTTTCCCCTAGTCCGTTCTACTTATTCGTTTCGAGCATCAGAACTGCGAAAATTTTGAGTTTCTCAAGCGTTTCTTACCTCCAAACTGCCATATCTCGCGAACGGATTGACCAATCCGCAAAATTTCTGTTGCATCTGAAAGTAGAAAGTCGCCCGATTACAACGGTTTGCGTACTTTTCCCCTAGACTGTTCTAGTTATGCTTGTCGAGCATCAGAACTGCGAAAATTTTGAGTTTCTCAAGCGTTTCTTTCCTCCAAACTGCCATATCTCGCGAACGTATTGACTAATCCGCAAAATTTCTGTTGCATCTGACAGTAGAAACTCGCCCGATTACAACGGTATGCGTACTTTTCCCCTAGGCCGTTCTAGTTATTCGTTTCGAGCACTAGAACTGCGAAAATTTTGAGTTTCTCAAGCGTTTCTTACCTCCAAACTGCCATATCTCGCGAACGGATTGACCAATCCGCAAAATTTCTGTTGCATCTGAAAGTAGAAAGTCGCCCGATTACAACGGTATGCGTACTTTTCCCCTAGACTGTTCTAGTTATGCTTGTCGAGCATCAGAACTGCGAAAATTTTGAGTTTCTCAAGCGTTTCTTTCCTCCAAACTGCCATATCTCGCGAACGGATTGACCAATCCGCAGAATTTCTGTTGCATCTGAAAGTAGAAACTCGCCCGATTACAACGGTATCCGTACTTTTCCCCTAGGCCGTTCTAGTTATTCGTTTCGAGCATCAGAACTGCAAAAATGTTGAGTTTCTCAAGCGTTTCTTACCTACAAACTGCCATATCTCGCGAACGGATTGACCAATCCGCAAAATTTCTGTTGCATCTGACAGTAGAAACTCGCCCGATTACAACGGTATGCGTACTTTTCCCCTAGGCCGTTCTAGTTATTCGTTTCGAGCACTAGAACTGCGAAAATTTTGAGTTTCTCAAGCGTTTCTTACCTCCAAACTGCCATATCTCGCGAACGTATTGACTAATCCGCAAAATTTCTGTTGCATCTGACAGTAGAAACTCGCCCGATTACAACGGTATGCGTACTTTTCCCCTAGGCCGTTCTAGTTATTCGTTTCGAGCACTAGAACTGCGAAAATTTTGAGTTTCTCAAGCGTTTCTTACCTCCAAACTGCCATATCTCGCGAACGGATTGACCAATCCGCAAAATTTCTGTTGCATCTGAAAGTAGGAACTCGTCCGATTACAACGGTGTGCGTTCTTTTCCCCTAGGCCGTTCTAGTTATTCGTTTCGAGCATCAGAACTGCGAAAATGTTGAGTTTCTCAAGCGTTTCTTTCCTACAAACTGCCATATCTCGCGAACGGATTGACCAATCCGCAAAATTTCTGTTGCATCTGAAAGTAGAAACTCGCCCGATTACAACGGTGTGCGTTCTTTTCCCCTAGGCCGTTCTGGATATTCGTTTCGAGCATCAGAACTGTGAAAATTTTGAGTTTCTCAACCGTTTCTTACCTCCAAACTGCCATATCTCGCGAACGGATTGACCAATCCGCAAAATTTCTGTTGCATCTGAAAGTAGAAACTCGCCCGACTACAACGGTATGCGTACTTTTCCCCTAGTCCGTTCTAGTCATTCGTTTCGAGCATCAGAACTGCGAAAATTTTGAGTTTCTCAAGCGTTTCTTACCTCCAAACTGCCATATCTCGCGAACGGATTGACTAATCCGCAAAATTTCTGTTGCATCTGAAAGTAGAAACTCGCTCGATTACAACGGTATTCGTACTTTTCCCCTAGGCCGTTCTAGTTATTCGTTTCGAGCATCAGAACTGCGAAAATGTTGAGTTTCTCAAGCGTTTCTTACATACAAACTGCCATATCTCGCGAACGGATTGACCAATCCGCAAAATTTTTGTTGCATCTGAAAGTAGAAACTCGCCCGATTACAACGGTATTCGTACTTTTCCCCTAGTCCGTTCTAGTTATTCGTTTCGAGCATCAGAGCTGCGAAAATTTTGAGTTTCTCAAGCGTTTCTTACCTCCAAACTGACATATCTCGCGGACGGATTGACCAATCCGCAAAATTTCTGTTGCATCTGAAAGTAGAAACTCGCCCGATTACAACGGTATGCGTACTTTTCCCCTAGACTGTTCTAGTTATGCTTGTCGAGCATCAGAACTGCGAAAATTTTGAGTTTCTCAAGCGTTTCTTTCCTCCAAACTGCCATATCTCGCGAACGGATTGACCAATCCGCAAAATTTCTGTTGCATCTGAAAGTAGAAACTCGCCCGATTACAACGGTATCCGTACTTTTCCCCTAGGCCGTTCTAGTTATTCGTTTCGAGCATCAGAACTGCAAAAATGTTGAGTTTCTCAAGCGTTTCTTACCTACAAACTGCCATATCTCGCGAACGGATTGACCAATCCGCAAAATTTCTGTTGCATCTGAAAGTAGAAAGTCGCCCGATTACAACGGTATGCGTACTTTTCCCCTAGACTGTTCTAGTTATGCTTTTCGAGCATCAGAACTGCGAAAATTTTGAGTTTCTCAAGCGTTTCTTTCCTCCAAACTGCCATATCTCGCGAACGGATTGACTAATCCGCAAAATTTCTGTTGCATCTGACAGTAGAAACTCGCCCGATTACAACGGTATGCGTACTTTTCTCCTAGGCCGTTCTATTTATTCGTTTCGAGCATCAGAACTGCGAAAATTTTGAGTTTCTCAAGCGTTACTTACCTCCAAACTGCCATATCTCGCGAACGGATTGACCAATCCGCAAAATTTCTGTTGCATCTGAAAGTAGAAACTCGCCCGATTACAACGGTATGCGTACTTTTCCCCTAGTCCGTTCTAGTTATTCGTTTCGAGCATCAGAACTGCGAAAATTTTGAGTTTCTCAAGCGTTTCTTACCTCCAAACTGACATATCTCGCGAACGGATTGACCAATCCGCAAAATTTCTGTTGCATCTGAAAGTAGAAACTCGCCCGATTACAACGGTATGCGTACTTTTCCCCTAGACTGTTCTAGTTATGCTTGTCGAGCATCAGAACTGCGAAAATTTTGAGTTTCTCAAGCGTTTCTTTCCTCCAAACTGCCATATCTCGCGAACGGATTGACCAATCCGCAAAATTTCTGTTGCATCTGAAAGTAGAAAGTCGCCCGATTACAACGGTATGCGTACTTTTCCCCTAGACTGTTCTAGTTATGCTTTTCGAGCATCAGAACTGCGAAAATTTTGAGTTTCTCAAGCGTTTCTTACCTCCAAACTGCCATATCTCGCGAATGGATGGACCAATCCGCAAAATTTCTGTTGCATCTGAAAGTAGAAACTCGCCCGATTGCAACGGTATGCGTACTTTTCCCCTAGTCCGTTCTACTTATTCGTTTCGAGCATCAGAACTGCGAAAATTTTGAGTTTCTCAAGCGTTTCTTACCTCCAAACTGCCATATCTCGCGAACGGATTGACCAATCCGCAAAATTTCTGTTGCATCTGAAAGTAGAAAGTCGCCCGATTACAACGGTTTGCGTACTTTTCCCCTAGACTGTTCTAGTTATGCTTGTCGAGCATCAGAACTGCGAAAATTTTGAGTTTCTCAAGCGTTTCTTTCCTCCAAACTGCCATATCTCGCGAACGGATTGACCAATCCGCAAAATTTCTGTTGCATCTGAAAGTAGAAACTCGCCCGATTACAACGGTATCCGTACTTTTCCCCTAGGCCGTTCTACTTATTCGTTTCGAGCATCAGAACTGCAAAAATGTTGAGTTTCTCAAGCGTTTCTTACCTACAAACTGCCATATCTCGCGAACGGATTGACCAATCCGCAAAATTTCTGTTGCATCTGAAAGTAGAAAGTCGCCCGATTACAACGGTATGCGTACTTTTCCCCTAGACTGTTCTAGTTATGCTTGTCGAGCATCAGAACTGCGAAAATTTTGAGTTTCTCAAGCGTTTCTTTCCTCCAAACTGCCATATCTCGCGAACGGATTGACTAATCCGCAAAATTTCTGTTGCATCTGACAGTAGAAACTCGCCCGATTACAACGGTATGCGTACTTTTCTCCTAGGCCGTTCTATTTATTCGTTTCGAGCATCAGAACTGCGAAAATTTTGAGTTTCTCAAGCGTTACTTACCTCCAAACTGCCATATCTCGCGAACGGATTGACCAATCCGCAAAATTTCTGTTGCATCTGAAAGTAGAAACTCGCCCGATTACAACGGTATGCGTACTTTTCCCCTAGTCCGTTCTAGTTATTCGTTTCGAGCATCAGAACTGCGAAAATTTTGAGTTTCTCAAGCGTTTCTTACCTCCAAACTGCCATATCTCGCGAACGGATTGACCAATCCGCAAAATTTCTGTTGCGTCTGAAAGTAGAAACTCGCCCGATTACAAGTGTATGCGTACTTTTCCCCTAGGCCGTTCTAGTTATTCGTTTCGAGCATCAGAACTGCGAAAATGTTCAGTTTCTCAAGCGTTTCTTACCTACAAACTGCCATATCTCGCGAACGGATTGACCAATCCGCAAAATTTCTGTTGCATCTGAAAGTAGAAACTCGCCCGATTACAACGGTATGCGTACTTTTCCCCTAGTCCGTTCTAGTTATTCGTTTCGAGCATCAGAACTGCGAAAATTTTGAGTTTCTCAAGCGTTTCTTACCTCCAAACTGCCATATCTCGCGAATGGATGGACCAATCCGCAAAATTTCTGTTGCATCTGAAAGTAGAAACTCGCCCGATTGCAACGGTATGCGTACTTTTCCCCTAGTCCGTTCTACTTATTCGTTTCGAGCATCAGAACTGCGAAAATTTTGAGTTTCTCAAGCGTTTCTTACCTCCAAACTGCCATATCTCGCGAACGGATTGACCAATCCGCAAAATTTCTGTTGCGTCTGAAAGTAGAAACTCGCCCGATTACAAGTGTATGCGTACTTTTCCCCTAGTCCGTTCTAGTTATTCGTTTCGAGCATCAGAACTGCGAAAATTTTGAGTTTCTCAAGCGTTTCTTACCTCCAAACTGCCATATCTCGCGAACGGATTGACCAATCCGCAAAATTTCTGTTGCATCTGAAAGTAGAAAGTCGCCCGATTACAACGGTTTGCGTACTTTTCCCCTAGACTGTTCTAGTTATGCTTGTCGAGCATCAGAACTGCGAAAATTTTGAGTTTCTCAAGCGTTTCTTTCCTCCAAACTGCCATATCTCGCGAACGTATTGACTAATCCGCAAAATTTCTGTTGCATCTGACAGTAGAAACTCGCCCGATTACAACGGTATGCGTACTTTTCCCCTAGGCCGTTCTAGTTATTCGTTTCGAGCACTAGAACTGCGAAAATTTTGAGTTTCTCAAGCGTTTCTTACCTCCAAACTGCCATATCTCGCGAACGGATTGACCAATCCGCAAAATTTCTGTTGCATCTGAAAGTAGAAAGTCGCCCGATTACAACGGTATGCGTACTTTTCCCCTAGACTCTTCTAGTTATGCTTGTCGAGCATCAGAACTGCGAAACTTTTGAGTTTCTCAAGCGTTTCTTTCCTCCAAACTGCCATATCTCGCGAACGGATTGACCAATCCGCAGAATTTCTGTTGCATCTGAAAGTAGAACCTCGCCCGATTACAACGGTATCCGTACTTTTCCCCTAGGCCGTTCTAGTTATTCGTTTCGAGCATCAGAACTGCAAAAATGTTGAGTTTCTCAAGCGTTTCTTACCTACAAACTGCCATATCTCGCGAACGGATTGACCAATCCGCAAAATTTCTGTTGCATCTGACAGTAGAAACTCGCCCGATTACAACGGTATGCGTACTTTTCCCCTAGGCCGTTCTAGTTATTCGTTTCGAGCACTAGAACTGCGAAAATTTTGAGTTTCTCAAGCGTTTCTTACCTCCAAACTGCCATATCTCGCGAACGTATTGACTAATCCGCAAAATTTCTGTTGCATCTGACAGTAGAAACTCGCCCGATTACAACGGTATGCGTACTTTTCCCCTAGGCCGTTCTAGTTATTCGTTTCGAGCACTAGAACTGCGAAAATTTTGAGTTTCTCAAGCGTTTCTTACCTCCAAACTGCCATATCTCGCGAACGGATTGACCAATCCGCAAAATTTCTGTTGCATCTGAAAGTAGGAACTCGTCCGATTACAACGGTGTGCGTTCTTTTCCCCTAGGCCGTTCTAGTTATTCGTTTCGAGCATCAGAACTGCGAAAATGTTGAGTTTCTCAAGCGTTTCTTTCCTACAAACTGCCATATCTCGCGAACGGATTGACCAATCCGCAAAATTTCTGTTGCATCTGAAAGTAGAAACTCGCCCGATTACAACGGTGTGCGTTCTTTTCCCCTAGGCCGTTCTGGATATTCGTTTCGAGCATCAGAACTGTGAAAATTTTGAGTTTCTCAACCGTTTCTTACCTCCAAACTGCCATATCTCGCGAACGGATTGACCAATCCGCAAAATTTCTGTTGCATCTGAAAGTAGAAACTCGCCCGACTACAACGGTATGCGTACTTTTCCCCTAGTCCGTTCTAGTCATTCGTTTCGAGCATCAGAACTGCGAAAATTTTGAGTTTCTCAAGCGTTTCTTACCTCCAAACTGCCATATCTCGCGAACGGATTGACTAATCCGCAAAATTTCTGTTGCATCTGAAAGTAGAAACTCGCTCGATTACAACGGTATTCGTACTTTTCCCCTAGGCCGTTCTAGTTATTCGTTTCGAGCATCAGAACTGCGAAAATGTTGAGTTTCTCAAGCGTTTCTTACATACAAACTGCCATATCTCGCGAACGGATTGACCAATCCGCAAAATTTTTGTTGCATCTGAAAGTAGAAACTCGCCCGATTACAACGGTATTCGTACTTTTCCCCTAGTCCGTTCTAGTTATTCGTTTCGAGCATCAGAGCTGCGAAAATTTTGAGTTTCTCAAGCGTTTCTTACCTCCAAACTGACATATCTCGCGGACGGATTGACCAATCCGCAAAATTTCTGTTGCATCTGAAAGTAGAAACTCGCCCGATTACAACGGTATGCGTACTTTTCCCCTAGACTGTTCTAGTTATGCTTGTCGAGCATCAGAACTGCGAAAATTTTGAGTTTCTCAAGCGTTTCTTTCCTCCAAACTGCCATATCTCGCGAACGGATTGACCAATCCGCAAAATTTCTGTTGCATCTGAAAGTAGAAACTCGCCCGATTACAACGGTATCCGTACTTTTCCCCTAGGCCGTTCTAGTTATTCGTTTCGAGCATCAGAACTGCAAAAATGTTGAGTTTCTCAAGCGTTTCTTACCTACAAACTGCCATATCTCGCGAACGGATTGACCAATCCGCAAAATTTCTGTTGCATCTGAAAGTAGAAAGTCGCCCGATTACAACGATATGCGTACTTTTCCCCTAGACTGTTCTAGTTATGCTTTTCGAGCATCAGAACTGCGAAAATTTTGAGTTTCTCAAGCGTTTCTTTCCTCCAAACTGCCATATCTCGCGAACGGATTGACTAATCCGCAAAATTTCTGTTGCATCTGACAGTAGAAACTCGCCCGATTACAACGGTATGCGTACTTTTCTCCTAGGCCGTTCTATTTATTCGTTTCGAGCATCAGAACTGCGAAAATTTTGAGTTTCTCAAGCGTTACTTACCTCCAAACTGCCATATCTCGCGAACGGATTGACCAATCCGCAAAATTTCTGTTGCATCTGAAAGTAGAAACTCGCCCGATTACAACGGTATGCGTACTTTTCCCCTAGTCCGTTCTAGTTATTCGTTTCGAGCATCAGAACTGCGAAAATTTTGAGTTTCTCAAGCGTTTCTTACCTCCAAACTGACATATCTCGCGAACGGATTGACCAATCCGCAAAATTTCTGTTGCATCTGAAAGTAGAAACTCGCCCGATTACAACGGTATGCGTACTTTTCCCCTAGACTGTTCTAGTTATGCTTGTCGAGCATCAGAACTGCGAAAATTTTGAGTTTCTCAAGCGTTTCTTTCCTCCAAACTGCCATATCTCGCGAACGGATTGACCAATCCGCAAAATTTCTGTTGCATCTGAAAGTAGAAACTCGCCCGATTACAACGGTATCCGTACTTTTCCCCTAGGCCGTTCTAGTTATTCGTTTCGAGCATCAGAACTGCAAAAATGTTGAGTTTCTCAAGCGTTTCTTACCTACAAACTGCGATATCTCGCGAACGGATTGACCAATCCGCAAAATTTCTGTTGCATCTGAAAGTAGAAAGTCGCCCGATTACAACGGTATGCGTACTTTTCCCCTAGACTGTTCTAGTTATGCTTGTCGAGCATCAGAACTGCGAAAATTTTGAGTTTCTCAAGCGTTTCTTTCCTCCAAACTGCCATATCTCGCGAACGGATTGACTAATCCGCAAAATTTCTGTTGCATCTGACAGTAGAAACTCGCCCGATTACAACGGTATGCGTACTTTTCTCCTAGGCCGTTCTATTTATTCGTTTCGAGCATCAGAACTGCGAAAATTTTGAGTTTCTCAAGCGTTTCTTACCTCCAAACTGACATATCTCGCGAACGGATTGACCAATCCGCAAAATTTCTGTTGCATCTGAAAGTAGAAACTCGCCCGATTACAACGGTATGCGTACTTTTCCCCTAGACTGTTCTAGTTATGCTTGTCGAGCATCAGAACTGCGAAAATTTTGAGTTTCTCAAGCGTTTCTTTCCTCCAAACTGCCATATCTCGCGAACGGATTGACCAATCCGCCAAATTTCTGTTGCATCTGAAAGTAGAAACTCGCCCGATTACAACGGTATCCGTACTTTTCCCCTAGGCCGTTCTAGTTATTCGTTTCGAGCATCAGAACTGCAAAAATGTTGAGTTTCTCAAGCGTTTCTTACCTACAAACTGCCATATCTCGCGAACGGATTGACCAATCCGCAAAATTTCTGTTGCATCTGAAAGTAGAAACTCGCCCGATTACAACGGTATGCGTACTTTTCCCCTAGTCCGTTCTAGTTATTCGTTTCGAGCATCAGAACTGCGAAAATTTTGAGTTTCTCAAGCGTTTCTTACCTCCAAACTGCCATATCTCGCGAACGGATTGACCAATCCGCAAAATTTCTGTTGCATCTGAAAGTAGAAACTCGCCCGATTACAACTGTATGCGTACTTTTCCCCTAGGCCGTTCTAGTTATTCGTTTCGAGCATCAGAACTGCGAAAATGTTCAGTTTCTCAAGCGTTTCTTACCTACAAACTGCCATATCTCGCGAACGGATTGACCAATCCGCAAAATTTCTGTTGCATCTGAAAGTAGAAACTCGCCCGATTACAACGGTATGCGTACTTTTCCCCTAGTCCGTTCTAGTTATTCGTTTCGAGCATCAGAACTGCGAAAATTTTGAGTTTCTCAAGCGTTTCTTACCTCCAAACTGCCATATCTCGCGAATGGATGGACCAATCCGCAAAATTTCTGTTGCATCTGAAAGTAGAAACTCGCCCGATTGCAACGGTATGCGTACTTTTCCCCTAGTCCGTTCTACTTATTCGTTTCGAGCATCAGAACTGCGAAAATTTTGAGTTTCTCAAGCGTTTCTTACCTCCAAACTGCCATATCTCGCGAACGGATTGACCAATCCGCAAAATTTCTGTTGCATCTGAAAGTAGAAAGTCGCCCGATTACAACGGTTTGCGTACTTTTCCCCTAGACTGTTCTAGTTATGCTTGTCGAGCATCAGAACTGCGAAAATTTTGAGTTTCTCAAGCGTTTCTTTCCTCCAAACTGCCATATCTCGCGAACGGATTGACCAATCCGCAAAATTTCTGTTGCATCTGAAAGTAGAAACTCGCCCGATTACAACGGTATCCGTACTTTTCCCCTAGGCCGTTCTAGTTATTCGTTTCGAGCATAAGAACTGCAAAAATGTTGAGTTTCTCAAGCGTTTCTTACCTACAAACTGCCATATCTCGCGAACGGATTGACCAATCCGCAAAATTTCTGTTGCATCTGAAAGTAGAAAGTCGCCCGATTACAACGGTATGCGTACTTTTCCCCTAGACTGTTCTAGTTATGCTTGTCGAGCATCAGAACTGCGAAAATTTTGAGTTTCTCAAGCGTTTCTTTCCTCCAAACTGCCATATCTCGCGAACGGATTGACTAATCCGCAAAATTTCTGTTGCATCTGACAGTAGAAACTCGCCCGATTACAACGGTATGCGTACTTTTCTCCTAGGCCGTTCTATTTATTCGTTTCGAGCATCAGAACTGCGAAAATTTTGAGTTTCTCAAGCGTTTCTTACCTCCAAACTGCCATATCTCGCGAACGGATTGGCCAATCCGCAAAATTTCTGTTGCATCTGAAAGTAGAAACTCGCCCGATTACAACTGTATGCGTACTTTTCCCCTAGGCCGTTCTAGTTATTCGTTTCGAGCATCAGAACTGCGAAAATGTTCAGTTTCTCAAGCGTTTCTTACCTACAAACTGCCATATCTCGCGAACGGATTGACCAATCCGCAAAATTTCTGTTGCATCTGAAAGTAGAAACTCGCCCGATTACAACGGTATGCGTACTTTTCCCCTAGTCCGTTCTAGTTATTCGTTTCGAGCATCAGAACTGCGAAAATTTTGAGTTTCTCAAGCGTTTCTTACCTCCAAACTGCCATATCTCGCGAATGGATGGACCAATCCGCAAAATTTCTGTTGCATCTGAAAGTAGAAACTCGCCCGATTGCAACGGTATGCGTACTTTTCCCCTAGTCCGTTCTACTTATTCGTTTCGAGCATCAGAACTGCGAAAATTTTGAGTTTCTCAAGCGTTACTTACCTCCAAACTGCCATATCTCGCGAATGGATTGACCAATCCGCAAAATTTCTGTTGCATCTGAAAGTAGAAACTCGCCCGATTACAACGGTATGCGTACTTTTCCCCTAGTCCGTTCTAGTTATTCGTTTCGAGCATCAGAACTGCGAAAATTTTGAGTTTCTCAAGCGTTTCTTACCTCCAAACTGCCATATCTCGCGAATGGATGGACCAATCCGCAAAATTTCTGTTGCATCTGAAAGTAGAAACTCGCCCGATTGCAACGGTATGCGTACTTTTCCCCTAGTCCGTTCTACTTATTCGTTTCGAGCATCAGAACTGCGAAAATTTTGAGTTTCTCAAGCGTTTCTTACCTCCAAACTGCCATATCTCGCGAACGGATTGACCAATCCGCAAAATTTCTGTTGCATCTGAAAGTAGAAAGTCGCCCGATTACAACGGTTTGCGTACTTTTCCCCTAGACTGTTCTAGTTATGCTTGTCGAGCATCAGAACTGCGAAAATTTTGAGTTTCTCAAGCGTTTCTTTCCTCCAAACTGCCATATCTCGCGAACGGATTGACCAATCCGCAAAATTTCTGTTGCATCTGAAAGTAGAAACTCGCCCGATTACAACGGTATCCGTACTTTTCCCCTAGGCCGTTCTAGTTATTCGTTTCGAGCATCAGAACTGCAAAAATGTTGAGTTTCTCAAGCGTTTCTTACCTACAAACTGCCATATCTCGCGAACGGATTGACAAATCCGCAAAATTTCTGTTGCATCTGAAAGTAGAAAGTCGCCCGATTACAACGGTATGCGTACTTTTCCCCTAGACTGTTCTAGTTATGCTTGTCGAGCATCAGAACTGCGAAAATTTTGAGTTTCTCAAGCGTTTCTTTCCTCCAAACTGCCATATCTCGCGAACGGATTGACTAATCCGCAAAATTTCTGTTGCATCTGACAGTAGAAACTCGCCCGATTACAACGGTATGCGTACTTTTCTCCTAGGCCGTTCTAGTTATTCGTTTCGAGCATCAGAACTGCGAAAATGTTCAGTTTCTCAAGCGTTTCTTACCTACAAACTGCCATATCTCGCGAACGGATTGACCAATCCGCAAAATTTCTGTTGCATCTGAAAGTAGAAACTCGCCCGATTACAACGGTATGCGTACTTTTCCCCTAGTCCGTTCTAGTTATTCGTTTCGAGCATCAGAACTGCGAAAATTTTGAGTTTCTCAAGCGTTTCTTACCTCCAAACTGCCATATCTCGCGAATGGATGGACCAATCCGCAAAATTTCTGTTGCATCTGAAAGTAGAAACTCGCCCGATTGCAACGGTATGCGTACTTCTCCCCTAGTCCGTTCTACTTATTCGTTTCGAGCATCAGAACTGCGAAAATTTTGAGTTTCTCAAGCGTTTCTTACCTCCAAACTGCCATATCTCGCGAACGGATTGACCAATCCGCAAAATTTCTGTTGCATCTGAAAGTAGAAAGTCGCCCGATTACAACGGTTTGCGTACTTTTCCCCTAGACCGTTCTAGTTATGCTTGTCGAGCATCAAAACTGCGAAAATTTTGAGTTTCTCAAGCGTTTCTTACCTCCAAACTGCCATATCTCGCGAATGGATGGACCAATCCGCAAAATTTCTGTTGCATCTGAAAGTAGAAACTCGCCCGATTGCAACGGTATGCGTACTTTTCCCCTAGTCCGTTCTACTTATTCGTTTCGAGCATCAGAACTGCGAAAATTTTGAGTTTCTCAAGCGTTTCTTACCTCCAAACTGCCATATCTCGCGAACGGATTGACCAATCCGCAAAATTTCTGTTGCATCTGAAAGTAGAAAGTCGCCCGATTACAACGGTTTGCGTACTTTTCCCCTAGACTGTTCTAGTTATGCTTGTCGAGCATCAGAACTGCGAAAATTTTGAGTTTCTCAAGCGTTTCTTTCCTCCAAACTGCCATATCTCGCGAACGGATTGACCAATCCGCAAAATTTCTGTTGCATCTGAAAGTAGAAACTCGCCCGATTACAACGGTATCCGTACTTTTCCCCTAGGCCGTTCTAGTTATTCGTTTCGAGCATCAGAACTGCAAAAATGTTGAGTTTCTCAAGCGTTTCTTACCTACAAACTGCCATATCTCGCGAACGGATTGACAAATCCGCAAAATTTCTGTTGCATCTGAAAGTAGAAAGTCGCCCGATTACAACGGTATGCGTACTTTTCCCCTAGACTGTTCTAGTTATGCTTGTCGAGCATCAGAACTGCGAAAATTTTGAGTTTCTCAAGCGTTTCTTTCCTCCAAACTGCCATATCTCGCGAACGGATTGACTAATCCGCAAAATTTCTGTTGCATCTGACAGTAGAAACTCGCCCGATTACAACGGTATGCGTACTTTTCTCCTAGGCCGTTCTATTTATTCGTTTCGAGCATCAGAACTGCGAAAATTTTGAGTTTCTCAAGCGTTACTTACCTCCAAACTGCCATATCTCGCGAACGGATTGACCAATCCGCAAAATTTCTGTTGCATCTGAAAGTAGAAACTCGCCCGATTACAACGGTATGCGTACTTTTCCCCTAGTCCGTTCTAGTTATTCGTTTCGAGCATCAGAACTGCGAAAATTTTGAGTTTCTCAAGCGTTTCTTACCTCCAAACTGCCATATCTCGCGAACGGATTGACCAATCCGCAAAATTTCTGTTGCATCTGAAAGTAGAAACTCGCCCGATTACAACTGTATGCGTACTTTTCCCCTAGGCCGTTCTAGTTATTCGTTTCGAGCATCAGAACTGCGAAAATGTTCAGTTTCTCAAGCGTTTCTTACCTACAAACTGCCATATCTCGCGAACGGATTGACCAATCCGCAAAATTTCTGTTGCATCTGAAAGTAGAAACTCGCCCGATTACAACGGTATGCGTACTTTTCCCCTAGTCCGTTCTAGTTATTCGTTTCGAGCATCAGAACTGCGAAAATTTTGAGTTTCTCAAGCGTTTCTTACCTCCAAACTGCCATATCTCGCGAATGGATGGACCAATCCGCAAAATTTCTGTTGCATCTGAAAGTAGAAACTCGCCCGATTGCAACGGTATGCGTACTTCTCCCCTAGTCCGTTCTACTTATTCGTTTCGAGCATCAGAACTGCGAAAATTTTGAGTTTCTCAAGCGTTTCTTACCTCCAAACTGCCATATCTCGCGAACGGATTGACCAATCCGCAAAATTTCTGTTGCATCTGAAAGTAGAAAGTCGCCCGATTACAACGGTTTGCGTACTTTTCCCCTAGACCGTTCTAGTTATGCTTGTCGAGCATCAAAACTGCGAAAATTTTGAGTTTCTCAAGCGTTTCTTACCTCCAAACTGCCATATCTCGCGAACGTATTGACTAATCCGCAAAATTTCTGTTGCATCTGACAGTAGAATCTCGCCCGATTACAACGGTATGCGTACTTTTCCCCTAGGCCGTTCTAGTTATTCGTTTCGAGCACCAGAACTGCGAAAATTTTGAGTTTCTCAAGCGTTTCTTACCTCCAAACTGCCATATCTCGGGAACGGATTGACCAATCCGCAAAATTTCTGTTGCATCTGAAAGTAGAAACTCGCCCGATTACAACGGTGTGCGTTCTTTTCCCCTAGGCCGTTCTGGTTATTCGTTTCGAGCATCAGAACTGTGAAAATTTTGAGTTTCTCAACCGTTTCTTACCTCCAAACTGCCATATCTCGCGAACGGATTGACCAATCCGCAAAATTTCTGTTGCATCTGAAAGTAGAAACTCGCCCGACTACAACGGTATGCGTACTTTTCCCCTAGACCGTTCTAGTTATTCGTTTCGAGCATCAGAACTGCGAAAATTTTGAGTTTCTCAAGCGTTTCTTACCTCCAAACTGCCATATCTCGCGAACGGATTGACTAATCCGCAAAATTTCTGTTGCATCTGAAAGTAGAAACTCGCTCGATTACAACGGTATTCGTACTTTTCCCCTAGGCCGTTCTAGTTATTCGTTTCGAGCATCAGAACTGCGAAAATGTTGAGTTTCTCAAGCGTTTCTTACATACAAACTGCCATATCTCGCGAACGGATTGACCAATCCGCAAAATTTTTGTTGCATCTGAAAGTAGAAACTCGCCCGATTACAACGGTATTCGTACTTTTCCCCTAGTCCGTTCTAGTTATTCGTTTCGAGCATCACAACTGCGAAAATTTTGAGTTTCTCAAGCGTTTCTTACCTCCAAACTGCCATATCTCGCGAACGTATTGACTAATCCGCAAAATTTCTGTTGCATCTGACAGTAGAATCTCGCCCGATTACAACGGTATGCGTACTTTTCCCCTAGGCCGTTCTAGTTATTCGTTTCGAGCACCAGAACTGCGAAAATTTTGAGTTTCTCAAGCGTTTCTTACCTCCAAACTGCCATATCTCGGGAACGGATTGACCAATCCGCAAAATTTCTGTTGCATCTGAAAGTAGAAACTCGCCCGATTACAACGGTGTGCGTTCTTTTCCCCTAGGCCGTTCTGGTTATTCGTTTCGAGCATCAGAACTGTGAAAATTTTGAGTTTCTCAACCGTTTCTTACCTCCAAACTGCCATATCTCGCGAACGGATTGACCAATCCGCAAAATTTCTGTTGCATCTGAAAGTAGAAACTCGCCCGACTACAACGGTATGCGTACTTTTCCCCTAGACCGTTCTAGTTATTCGTTTCGAGCATCAGAACTGCGAAAATTTTGAGTTTCTCAAGCGTTTCTTACCTCCAAACTGCCATATCTCGCGAACGGATTGACTAATCCGCAAAATTTCTGTTGCATCTGAAAGTAGAAACTCGCTCGATTACAACGGTATTCGTACTTTTCCCCTAGGCCGTTCTAGTTATTCGTTTCGAGCATCAGAACTGCGAAAATGTTGAGTTTCTCAAGCGTTTCTTACATACAAACTGCCATATCTCGCGAACGGATTGACCAATCCGCAAAATTTTTGTTGCATCTGAAAGTAGAAACTCGCCCGATTACAACGGTATTCGTACTTTTCCCCTAGTCCGTTCTAGTTATTCGTTTCGAGCATCAGAACTGCGAAAATTTTGAGTTTCTCAAGCGTTTCTTACCTCCAAACTGACATATCTCGCGAACGGATTGACCAATCCGCAAAATTTCTGTTGCATCTGAAAGTAGAAACTCGCCCGATTACAACGGTATGCGTACTTTTCCCCTAGTCCGTTCTAGTTATTCGTTTCGAGCATCACAACTGCGAAAATTTTGAGTTTCTCAAGCGTTTCTTACCTCCAAACTGCCATATCTCGCGAACGGATTGACCAATCCGCAAAATTTCTGTTGCATCTGAAAGTAGAAACTCGCCCGATTACAACGGTATCCGTACTTTTCCCCTAGGCCGTTCTAGTTATTCGTTTCGAGCATCAGAACTGCAAAAATGTTGAGTTTCTCAAGCGTTTCTTACCTACAAACTGCCATATCTCGCGAACGGATTGACCAATCCGCAAAATTTCTATTGCATCTGAAAGTAGAAAGTCGCCCGATTACAACGGTATGCGTACTTTCCCCCTAGACTGTCCTAGTTATGCTTGTCGAGCATCAGAACTGCGAAAATTTTGAGTTTCTCAAGCGTTTCTTTCCTCCAAACTGCCATATCTCGCGAACGGATTGACCAATCCGCAAAATTTCTGTTGCATCTGAAAGTAGAAACTCGCCCGACTACAACGGTATGCGTACTTTTCCCCTAGTCCGTTCTAGTCATTCGTTTCGAGCATCAGAACTGCGAAAATGTTGAGTTTCTCAACCGTTTCTTACCTCCAAACTGCCATATCTCGCGAACGGATTGACCAATCCGCAAAATTTCTGTTGCATCTGAAAGTAGAAACTCGCCCGATTACAACGGTATGCGTACTTTTCCCCTAGACTGTTCTAGTTATGCTTGTCGAGCATCAGAACTGCGAAAATTTTGAGTTTCTCGAGCGTTTCTTTCCTCCAAACTGCCATATCTCGCGAACGGATTGACCAATCCGCAAAATTTCTGTTGCATCTGAAAGTAGAAACTCGCCCGATTACAACGGTATCCGTACTTTTCCCCTAGGCCGTTCTAGTTATTCGTTTCGAGCATCAGAACTGCAAAAATGTTGAGTTTCTCAAGCGTTTCTTACCTACAAACTGCCATATCTCGCGAACGGATTGACCAATCCGCAAAATTTCTGTTGCATCTGAAAGTAGAAAGTCGCCCGATTACAACGGTATGCGTACTTTTCCCCTAGACTGTTCTAGTTATGCTTGTCGAGCATCAGAACTGCGAAAATTTTGAGTTTCTCAAGCGTTTCTTTCCTCCAAACTGCCATATCTCGCGAACGGATTGACTAATCCGCAAAATTTCTGTTGCATCTGACAGTAGAAACTCGCCCGATTACAACGGTATGCGTACTTTTCTCCTAGGCCGTTCTATTTATTCGTTTCGAGCATCAGAACTGCGAAAATTTTGAGTTTCTCAAGCGTTACTTACCTCCAAACTGCCATATCTCGCGAACGGATTGACCAATCCGCAAAATTTCTGTTGCATCTGAAAGTAGAAACTCGCCCGATTACAACGGTATGCGTACTTTTCCCCTAGTCCGTTCTAGTTATTCGTTTCGAGCATCAGAACTGCGAAAATTTTGAGTTTCTCAAGCGTTTCTTACCTCCAAACTGCCATATCTCGCGAACGGATTGACCAATCCGCAAAATTTCTGTTGCATCTGAAAGTAGAAACTCGCCCGATTACAACTGTATGCGTACTTTTCCCCTAGGCCGTTCTAGTTATTCGTTTCGAGCATCAGAACTGCGAAAATGTTCAGTTTCTCAAGCGTTTCTTACCTACAAACTGCCATATCTCGCGAACGGATTGACCAATCCGCAAAATTTCTGTTGCATCTGAAAGTAGAAACTCGCCCGATTACAACGGTATGCGTACTTTTCCCCTAGTCCGTTCTAGTTATTCGTTTCGAGCATCAGAACTGCGAAAATTTTGAGTTTCTCAAGCGTTTCTTACCTCCAAACTGCCATATCTCGCGAATGGATGGACCAATCCGCAAAATTTCTGTTGCATCTGAAAGTAGAAACTCGCCCGATTGCAACGGTATGCGTACTTTTCCCCTAGTCCGTTCTACTTATTCGTTTCGAGCATCAGAACTGCGAAAATTTTGAGTTTCTCAAGCGTTTCTTACCTCCAAACTGCCATATCTCGCGAACGGATTGACCAATCCGCAAAATTTCTGTTGCATCTGAAAGTAGAAAGTCGCCCGATTACAACGGTTTGCGTACTTTTCCCCTAGACTGTTCTAGTTATGCTTGTCGAGCATCAGAACTGCGAAAATTTTGAGTTTCTCAAGCGTTTCTTTCCTCCAAACTGCCATATCTCGCGAACGGATTGACCAATCCGCAAAATTTCTGTTGCATCTGAAAGTAGGAACTCGCCCGATTACAACGGTATCCGTACTTTTCCCCTAGGCCGTTCTAGTTATTCGTTTCGAGCATCAGAACTGCAAAAATGTTGAGTTTCTCAAGCGTTTCTTACATACAAACTGCCATATCTCGCGAACGGATTGACCAATCCGCAAAATTTCTGTTGCATCTGAAAGTAGAAAGTCGCCCGATTACAACGGTATGCGTACTTTTCCCCTAGACTGTTCTAGTTATGCTTGTCGAGCATCAGAACTGCGAAAATTTTGAGTTTCTCAAGCGTTTCTTTCCTCCAAACTGCCATATCTCGCGAACGGATTGACTAATCCGCAAAATTTCTGTTGCATCTGACAGTAGAAACTCGCCCGATTACAACGGTATGCGTACTTTTCTCCTAGGCCGTTCTATTTATTCGTTTCGAGCATCAGAACTGCGAAAATTTTGAGTTTCTCAAGCGTTACTTACCTCCAAACTGCCATATCTCGCGAACGGATTGACCAATCCGCAAAATTTCTGTTGCATCTGAAAGTAGAAACTCGCCCGATTACAACGGTATTCGTACTTTTCCCCTAGTCCGTTCTAGTTATTCGTTTCGAGCATCAGAACTGCGAAAATTTTGAGTTTCTCAAGCGTTTCTTACCTCCAAACTGACATATCTCGCGAACGGATTGACCAATCCGCAAAATTTCTGTTGCATCTGAATGTAGAAACTCGCCCGATTACAACGGTATGCGTACTTTTCCCCTAGTCCGTTCTAGTTATTCGTTTCGAGCATCACAACTGCGAAAATTTTGAGTTTCTCAAGCGTTTCTTACCTCCAAACTGCCATATCTCGCCAACGGATTGACCAATCCGCAAAATTTCTGTTGCATCTGAAAGTAGAAACTCGCCCGATTACAACGGTATCCGTACTTTTCCCCTAGGCCGTTCTAGTTATTCGTTTCGAGCATCAGAACTGCAAAAATGTTGAGTTTCTCAAGCGTTTCTTACCTACAAACTGCCATATCTCGCGAACGGATTGACCAATCCGCAAAATTTCTATTGCATCTGAAAGTAGAAAGTCGCCCGATTACAACGGTATGCGTACTTTTCCCCTAGACTGTTCTAGTTATGCTTGTCGAGCATCAGAACTGCGAAAATTTTGAGTTTCTCAAGCGTTTCTTTCCTCCAAACTGCCATATCTCGCGAACGGATTGACCAATCCGCAAAATTTCAGTTGCATCTGAAAGTAGAAACTCGCCCGATTACAACGGTATCCGTACTTTTCCCCTAGGCCGTTCTAGTTATTCGTTTCGAGCATCAGAACTGCAAAAATGTTGAGTTTCTCAAGCGTTTCTTACCTACAAACTGCCATATCTCGCGAACGGATTGACCAATCCGCAAAATTTCTGTTGCATCTGAAAGTAGAAAGTCGCCCGATTACAACGGTATGCGTACTTTTCCCCTAGACTGTTCTAGTTATGCTTGTCGAGCATCAGAACTGCGAAAATTTTGAGTTTCTCAAGCGTTTCTTTCCTCCAAACTGCCATATCTCGCGAACGGATTGACTAATCCGCAAAATTTCTGTTGCATCTGACAGTAGAAACTCGCCCGATTACAACGGTATGCGTACTTTTCTCCTAGGCCGTTCTATTTATTCGTTTCGAGCATCAGAACTGCGAAAATTTTGAGTTTCTCAAGCGTTACTTACCTCCAAACTGCCATATCTCGCGAACGGATTGACCAATCCGCAAAATTTCTGTTGCATCTGAAAGAAGAAACTCGCCCGATTACAACGGTATGCGTACTTTTCCCCTAGTCCGTTCTAGTTATTCGTTTCGAGCATCAGAACTGCGAAAATTTTGAGTTTCTCAAGCGTTACTTACCTCCAAACTGCCATATCTCGCGAACGGATTGACCAATCCGCAAAATTTCTGTTGCATCTGAAAGTAGAAACTCGCCCGATTACAACGGTATGCGTACTTTTCCCCTAGGCCGTTCTAGTTATTCGTTTCGAGCATCAGAACTGCGAAAATGTTCAGTTTCTCAAGCGTTTCTTACCTACAAACTGCCATATCTCGCGAACGGATTGACCAATCCGCAAAATTTCTGTTGCATCTGAAAGTAGAAACTCGCCCGATTACAACGGTATGCGTACTTTTCCCCTAGTCCGTTCTAGTTATTCGTTTCGAGCATCAGAACTGCGAAAATTTTGAGTTTCTCAAGCGTTTCTTACCTCCAAACTGCCATATCTCGCGAATGGATGGACCAATCCGCAAAATTTCTGTTGCATCTGAAAGTAGAAACTCGCCCGATTGCAACGGTATGCGTACTTTTCCCCTAGTCCGTTCTACTTATTCGTTTCGAGCATCAGAACTGCGAAAATTTTGAGTTTCTCAAGCGTTTCTTACCTCCAAACTGCCATATCTCGCGAACGGATTGACCAATCCGCAAAATTTCTGTTGCATCTGAAAGTAGAAAGTCGCCCGATTACAACGGTTTGCGTACTTTTCCCCTAGACCGTTCTAGTTATGCTTGTCGAGCATCAGAACTGCGAAAATTTTGAGTTTCTCAAGCGTTTCTTACCTCCAAACTGCCATATCTCGCGAACGTATTGACTAATCCGCAAAATTTCTGTTGCATCTGACAGTAGAAACTCGCCCGATTACAACGGTATGCGTACTTTTCCCCTAGTCCGTTCTAGTTATTCGTTTCGAGCATCACAACTGCGAAAATATTTGAGTTTCTCAAGCGTTTCTTACCTCCAAGTGCCATATCTCGCGAACGGATTGACCAATCCGCAAAATTTCTGTTGCATCTGAAAGTAGAAACTCGCCCGATTGCAACGGTATGCGTACTTTTCCCCTAGACCGTTCTAGTTATGCTTGTCGAGCATCAGAACTGCGAAAACGTTGAGTTTCTCAAGCGTTTCGTACCTACAAACTGCCATATCTCGCGAACGGATTGACCAATCCGCAAAATTTCTGTTGCATCTGAAAGTAGAAACTCGCCCGATTACAACGGTATGCGTACTTTTCCCCTAGTCCGTTCTAGTTATTCGTTTCGAGCATCAGAACTGCGAAAATTTTGAGTTTCTCAAGCGTTTCTTACCTCCAAACTGCCATATCTCGCGAACGGATTGACCAATCCGCAAAATTTCTGTTGCATCTGAAAGTAGAAACTCGCCCGATTGCAACGGTATGCGTACTTTTCCCCTAGACCGTTCTAGTTATGCTTGTCGAGCATCAGAACTGCGAAAATTTTGAGTTTCTCAAGCGTTTCTTACCTCCAAACTGCCATATCTCGCGAACGTATTGACTAATCCGCAAAATTTCTGTTGCATCTGACAGTAGAAACTCGCCCGATTACAACGGTATGCGTACTTTTCCCCTAGGCCGTTCTAGTTATTCGTTTCGAGCACTAGAACTGCGAAAATTTTGAGTTTCTCAAGCGTTTCTTACCTCCAAACTGCCATATCTCGCGAACGGAATGACCAATCCGCAAAATTTCTGTTGCATCTGAAAGTAGAAACTCGTCCGATTACAACGGTGTGCGTTCTTTTCCCCTAGGCCGTTCTAGTTATTCGTTTCGAGCATCAGAACTGCGAAAATGTTGAGTTTCTCAAGCGTTTCTTACCTACAAACTGCCATATCTCGCGAACGGATTGACCAATCCGCAAAATTTCTGTTGCATCTGAAAGTAGAAACTCGCCCGATTACAACGGTATGCGTACTTTTCCCCTAGGCCGTTGTAGTTATACGTTTCGAGCATGAGAACTGCGAAAATTTTGGGTTTCCCAAGCGTTGCATACCTCCAAACAGCCATATCTCGCGAACGGATTGACCAATCCGCAAAATTTCTGTTGCATCTGAAAGTAAAAACTCGCCCGATTACAACCGCATGCGTACTTTTCCCCTAGGCCGTTCTAGTTATTCGTTTCGAGCATCAGAACTGCGAAAATGTTGAGTTTCTCGAGCGTTTCTTACCTACAAACTGCCATATCTCGCGAACGGATTGACCAATCCGCAAAATTTCTGTTGCATCTGAAAGTAGAAACTCGCCCGATTACAACGGAATGCGTACTTTTCCCCTAGACCGTTCTAGTTATGCTTGTCGAGCATCAGAACTGCGAAAATTTTGAGTTTCTCAAGCGTTTCTTACCTACAAACTGCCATATCTCGCGAACGGATTGACCAGTCCGCAAAATTTCTGTTGCATCTGAAAGTAGAAACTCGCCCGATTACAACGGTATGCGTACTTTTCCCCTAGTCCGTTCTAGTTATTCGTTTCGAGCATCACAACTGCGAAAATTTTGTGTTTCTCAAGCGTTTCTTACCTCCAAACTGCCATATCTCGCGAACGGATTGACCAATCCGCAAAATTTCTGTTGCATCTGACAGTAGAAACTCGCCCGATTACAACGGTATGCGTACTTTTCCCCTAGGCCGTTCTAGTTATTCGTTTCGAGCATCAGAACTGCGAAAATTTTGAGTTTCTCAAGCGATTCTTACCTCCAAACTGCCATATCTCGCGAACGTATTGACTAATCCGCAAAATTTCTGTTGCATCTGACAGTAGAAACTCGCCCGATTACAACGGTATGCGTACTTTTCCCCTAGGCCGTTCTAGTTATTCGTTTCGAGCATCAGAACTGCGAAAATTTTGAGTTTCTCAAGCGTTTCTTACATACAAACAGCCATATCTCGCGAACGGATTGACCAATCCGCAAAATTTCTGTTGCATCTGAAAGTAGAAACTCGCCCGATTACAGCGGTATGCGCACTTTTCCCCTAGGCCGTTCTAGTTATTCGTTTCGAGCATCAGAACTGCAAAAATGTAGAGTTTCTCAAGCGTTTCTTACCTACAAACTGCCATATCACGCGAACGGATTGACCAATCCGCAAAATTTCTGTTGCATCTGAAAGTAGAAAGTCGCCCGATTACAACCGTTTGCGTACTTTTCCCCTAGACCGTTCTAGTTATGCTTGTCGAGCATCAGAACTGCGAAAATTTTGAGTTTCTCAAGCGTTTCTTACCTCCAAACTGCCATATCTCGCGAACGGATTGACCAATCCGCAAAATTTCTGTTGCATCTGAAAGTAGAAACTCGCCTGATTACAACGGTATGCGTACTTTTCCCCTAGTCCGTTCTAGTTATTCGTTTCGAGCATCAGAACTGCGAAAATTTTGAGTTTCTCAAGCGTTTCTTACCTCCAAACTGCCATATCTCGCGAACGGATTGACCAATCCGCAAAATTTCTGTTGCATCTGAAAGTAGAATCTCGCCCGATTACAACGGTATGCGTACTTTTCCCCTAGTCCGTTCTAGTTATTCGTTTCGAGCATCAGAACTGCGAAAATTTTGAGTTTCTCAAGCGTTTCTTACCTCCAAACTGCCATATCTCGCGAACGGATTGACCAATCCGCAAAATTTCTGTTGCATCTGAAAGTAGAAACTCGCCCGATTGCAACGGTATGCGTACTTTTCCCCTAGTCCGTTCTAGTTATTCGTTTCGAGCATCAGAACTGCGAAAATTTTGAGTTTCTCAAGCGTTTCTTACCTCCAAACTGCCATATCTCGCGAACGGATTGACCAATCCGCAAAATTTCTGTTGCATCTGAAAGTAGAAAGTCGCCCGATTACAACGGTTTGCGTACTTTTCCCCTAGACCGTTCTAGTTATACTTGTCGAGCATCAGAACTGCGAAAATTTTGAGTTTCTCAAGCGTTTCTTACCTCCAAACTGCCATATCTCGCGAACGTATTGACTAATCCGCAAAATTTCTGTTGCATCTGACAGTAGAAACTCGCCCGATTACAACGGTATGCGTACTTTTCCCCTAGGCCGTTCTAGTTATTCGTTTCGAGCACCAGAACTGCGAAAATTTTGAGTTTCTCAAGCGTTTCTTACCTCCAAACTGCCATATCTCGCGAACGGATTGACCAATCCGCAAAATTTCTGTTGCATCTGAAAGTAGAAACTCGCCCGATTACAAAGGTGTGCGTTCTTTTCCCCTAGGCCGTTCTGGTTATTCGTTTCGAGCATCAGAACTGCGAAAATTTTGAGTTTCTTAAGCGTTTCTTACCTCCAAACTGCCATATCTCGCGAACGGATTGACTAATCCGCAAAATTTCTGTTGCATCTGAAAGTAGAAACTCGCTCGATTACAACGGTATACGTACTTTTCCCCTAGGCCGTTCTAGTTATTCGTTTCGAGCATCAGAACTGCGAAAATTTTGAGTTTCTCAAGCGTTTCTTACCTCCAAACTGCCATATCTCGCGAACGGATTGACCAATCCGCAAAATTTCTGTTGCATCTGAAAGTAGAAACTCGCCCGATTGCAACGGTATGCGTACTTTTCCCCTAGTCCGTTCTAGTTATTCGTTTCGAGCATCAGAACTGCGAAAATTTTGAGTTTCTCAAGCGTTTCTTACCTCCAAACTGCCATATCTCGCGAACGGATTGACCAATCCGCAAAATTTCTGTTGCATCTGAAAGTAGAAAGTCGCCCCATTACAACGGTTTGCGTACTTTTCCCCTAGACCGTTCTAGTTATACTTGTCGAGCATCAGAACTGCGAAAATTTTGAGTTTCTCAAGCGTTTCTTACCTCCAAACTGCCATATCTCGCGAACGTATTGACTAATCCGCAAAATTTCTGTTGCATCTGACAGTAGAAACTCGCCCGATTACAACGGTATGCGTACTTTTCCCCTAGGCCGTTCTAGTTATTCGTTTCGAGCACCAGAACTGCGAAAATTTTGAGTTTCTCAAGCGTTTCTTACCTCCAAACTGCCATATCTCGCGAACGGATTGACCAATCCGCAAAATTTCTGTTGCATCTGAAAGTAGAAACTCGCCCGATTACAACGGTGTGCGTTCTTTTCCCCTAGGCCGTTCTGGTTATTCGTTTCGAGCATCAGAACTGTGAAAATTTTGAGTTTCTCAACCGTTTCTTACCTCCAAACTGCCATATCTCGCGAAAGGATTGACCAATCCGCAAAATTTCTGTTGCATCTGAAAGTAGAAACTCGCCCGACTACAACGGTATGCGTACTTTTCCCCTAGTCCGTTCTAGTCATTCGTTTCGAGCATCAGAACTGCGAAAATTTTGAGTTTCTTAAGCGTTTCTTACCTCCAAACTGCCATATCTCGCGAACGGATTGACTAATCCGCAAAATTTCTGTTGCATCTTAAAGTAGAAACTCGCTCGATTACAACGGTATTCGTACTTTTCCCCTAGGCCGTTCTAGTTATTCGTTTCGAGCATCAGAACTGCGAAAATGTTGAGTTTCTCAAGCGTTTCTTACATACAAACTGCCATATCTCGCGAACGGATTGACCAATCCGCAAAATTTTTGTTGCATCTGAAAGTAGAAACTCGCCCGATTACAACGGTATGCGTACTTTTCCCCTAGGCCGTTCTAGTTATTCGTTTCGAGCATCAGAACTGCAAAAATGTTGAGGTTCTCAAGCGTTTCTTACCTACAATCTGCCATATCTCGCGAACGGATTGACCAATCCGCAAAATTTCTGTTGCATCTGAAAGTAGAAAGTCGCCCGATTACAACGGTATGCGTACTTTTCCCCTAGTCCGTTCTAGTTATTCGTTTCGAGCATCAGAACTGCGAAAATTTTGAGTTTCTCAAGCGTTTCTTACCTCCAAACTGCCATATCTCGCGAACGGATTGACCAATCCGCAAAATTTCTGTTGCATCTGAAAGTAGAAACTCGCCCGATTACAACGGTATGCGTACTTTTCCCCTAGGCCGTTCTAGTTATTCGTTTCGAGCATCAGAACTGCAAAAATGTTGAGGTTCTCAAGCGTTTCTTACCTACAAACTGCCATATCTCGCGAACGGATTGACCAATCCGCAAAATTTCTGTTGCATCTGAAAGTAGAAAGTCGCCCGATTACAACGGTATGCGTACTTTTCCCCTAGACTGTTCTAGTTATGCTTGTCGAGCATCAGAACTGCGAAAATTTTGAGTTTCTCAAGCGTTTCTTACATACAAACTGCCATATCTCGCGAACGGATTGACCAATCCGCAAAATTTCTGTTGCATCTGAAAGTAGAAACTCGCCCGATTACAACGGTATGCGTACTTTTCCCCTAGTCCGTTCTAGTTATTCGTTTCGAGCATCAGAACTGCGAAAATTTTGAGTTTCTCAAGCGTTTCTTACCTCCAAACTGCCATATCTCGCGAACGGATTGACCAATCCGCAAAATTTCTGTTGCATCTGAAAGTAGAAAGTCGCCCGATTACAACGGTTTGCGTACTTTTCCCCTAGACCGTTCTAGTTATGCTTGTCGAGCATCAGAACTGCGAAAATTTTGAGTTTCTCAAGCGATTCTTACCTCCAAACTGCCATATCTCGCGAACGTATTGACTAATCCGCAAAATTTCTGTTGCATCTGACAGTAGAAACTCGCCCGATTACAACGGTATGCGTACTTTTCCCCTAGGCCGTTCTAGTTATTCGTTTCGAGCATCAGAACTGCGCAAATTTTGAGTTTCTCAAGCGTTTCTTACCTCCAAACTGCCATATCTCGCGAACGGATTGACCAATCCGCAAAATTTCTGTTGCATCTGAAAGTAGAAACTCGCCCGATTACAACGGTATGCGTACTTTTCCCCTAGTCCGTTCTAGTTATTCGTTTCGAGCATCAGAACTGCGAAAATTTTGAGTTTCTCAAGCGTTTCTTACCTCCAAACTGCCATATCTCGCGAACGGATTGACTAATCCGCAAAATTTCTGTTGCATCTGAAAGTAGAAACTCGCCCGATTACAACGGTATGCGTACATTTCCCCTAGGCCGTTCTAGTTATTCGTTTCGAGCATCAGAACTGCGAAAATGTTGAGTTTCTCAAGCGTTTCTTACATACAAACTGCCATATCACGCGAACGGATTGACCAATCCGCAAAATTTCTGTTGCATCTGAAAGTAGAAAGTCGCCCGATTACAACGGTTTGCGTACTTTTCCCCTAGACCGTTCTAGTTATGCTTGTCGAGCATCAGAACTGCGAAAATTTTGAGTTTCTCAAGCGTTTCTTACCTCCAAACTGCCATATCTCGCGAACGGATTGACCAATCCGCAAAATTTCTGTTGCATCTGAAAGTAGAAACTCGCCTGATTACAACGGTATGCGTACTTTTCCCCTAGTCCGTTCTAGTTATTCGTTTCGAGCATCAGAACTGCGAAAATTTTGAGTTTCTCAAGCGTTTCTTACCTCCAAACTGCCATATCTCGCGAACGGATTGACCAATCCGCAAAATTTCTGTTGCATCTGAAAGTAGAATCTCGCCCGATTACAACGGTATGCGTACTTTTCCCCTAGTCCGTTCTAGTTATTCGTTTCGAGCATCAGAACTGCGAAAATTTTGAGTTTCTCAAGCGTTTCTTACCTCCAAACTGCCATATCTCGCGAACGGATTGACCAATCCGCAAAATTTCTGTTGCATCTGAAAGTAGAAACTCGCCCGATTGCAACGGTATGCGTACTTTTCCCCTAGTCCGTTCTAGTTATTCGTTTCGAGCATCAGAACTGCGAAAATTTTGAGTTTCTCAAGCGTTTCTTACCTCCAAACTGCCATATCTCGCGAACGGATTGACCAATCCGCAAAATTTCTGTTGCATCTGAAAGACGAAAGTCGCCCGATTACAACGGTTTGCGTACTTTTCCCCTAGACCGTTCTAGTTATACTTGTCGAGCATCAGAACTGCGAAAATTTTGAGTTTCTCAAGCGTTTCTTACCTCCAAACTGCCATATCTCGCGAACGTATTGACTAATCCGCAAAATTTCTGTTGCATCTGACAGTAGAAACTCGCCCGATTACAACGGTATGCGTACTTTTCCCCTAGGCCGTTCTAGTTATTCGTTTCGAGCACCAGAACTGCGAAAATTTTGAGTTTCTCAAGCGTTTCTTACCTCCAAACTGCCATATCTCGCGAACGGATTGACCAATCCGCAAAATTTCTGTTGCATCTGAAAGTAGAAACTCGCCCGATTACAACGGTGTGCGTTCTTTTCCCCTAGGCCGTTCTGGTTATTCGTTTCGAGCATCAGAATTGTGAAAATTTTGAGTTTCTCAACCGTTTCTTACCTCCAAACTGCCATATCTCGCGAACGGATTGACCAATCCGCAAAATTTCTGTTGCATCTGAAAGTAGAAACTCGCCCGACTATAACGGTATGCGTACTTTTCCCCTAGTCCGTTTTAGTCATTCGTTTCGAGCATCAGAACTGCGAAAATTTTGAGTTTCTCAAGCGTTTCTTACCTCCAAACTGCCATATCTCGCGAACGGATTGACTAATCCGCAAAATTTCTGTTGCATCTGAAAGTAGAAACTCGCCCGATTACAACGGTATTCGTACTTTTCCCCTAGGCCGTTCTAGTTATTCGTTTCGAGCATCAGAACTGCGAAAATGTTGAGTTTCTCAAGCGTTTCTTACATACAAACTGCCATATCTCGCGAACGGATTGACCAATCCGCAAAATTTTTGTTGCATCTGAAAGTAGAAACTCGCCCGATTACAACGGTCTTCGTACTTTTCCCCTAGTCCGTTCTAGTTATTCGTTTCGAGCATCAGAACTGCGAAAATTTTGAGTTTCTCAAGCGTTTCTTACCTCCAAACTGCCATATCTCGCGAACGGATTGACCAATCCGCAAAATTTCTGTTGCATCTGAAAGTAGAAACTCGCCCGATTGCAACGGTATGCGTACTTTTCCCCTAGTCCGTTCTAGTTATTCGTTTCGAGAATCAGAACTGCGAAAATTTTGAGTTTCTCAAGCGTTTCTTACCTCCAAACTGCCATATCTCGCGAACGGATTGACCAATCCGCAAAATTTCTGTTGCATCTGAAAGTAGAATCTCGCCCGATTACAACGGTATGCGTACTTTTCTCCTAGTCCGTTCTAGTTATTCGTTTCGAGCATCAGAACAGCGAAAATTTTGAGTTTCTCAAGCGTTTCTTACCTCCAAACTGCCATATCTCGCGAACGGATTGACCAATCCGCAAAATTTCTGTTGCATCTGAAAGTAGAAACTCGCCCGATTGCAACGGTATGCGTACTTTTCCCCTAGTCCGTTCTAGTTATTCGTTTCGAGCATCAGAACTGCGAAAATTTTGAGTTTCTCAAGCGTTTCTTACCTCCAAACTGCCATATCTCGCGAACGGATTGACCAATCCGCAAAATTTCTGTTGCATCTGAAAGTAGAAAGTCGCCCGATTACAACGGTATGCGTACTTCTCCCCTAGACTGTTCTAGTTATGCTTGTCGAGCATCAGAACTGCGAAAATTTTGAGTTTCTCAAGCGTTTCTTTCCTCCAAACTGCCATATCTCGCGAACGGATTGACTAATCCGCAAAATTTCTGTTGCATCTGACAGTAGAAACTCGCCCGATTACAACGGTATGCGTACTTTTCTCCTAGGCCGTTCTAGTTATTCGTTTCGAGCATCAGAACTGCGAAAATTTTGAGTTTCTCAAGCGTTACTTACCTCCAAACTGCCATATGTCGCGAACGGATTGACCAATCCGCAAAATTTCTGTTGCATCTGAAAGTAGAAACTCGCCCGATTACAACGGTATGCGTACTTTTCCCCTAGTCCGTTCTAGTTATTCGTTTCGAGCATCAGAACTGTGAAAATTTTGAGTTTCTCAACCGTTTCTTACCTCCAAACTACCATATCTCGCGAACGGATTGACCAATCCGCAAAATTTCTGTTGCATCTGAAAGTAGAAACTCGCCCGACTACAACGGTATGCGTACTTTTCCCCTAGTCCGTTTTAGTCATTCGTTTCGAGCATCAGAACTGCGAAAATTTTGAGTTTCTCAAGCGTTTCTTACCTCCAAACTGCCATATCTCGCGAACGGATTGACCAATCCGCAAAATTTTTGTTGCATCTGAAAGTAGAAACTCGCCCGATTACAACGGTCTTCGTACATTTCCCCTAGTCCGTTCTAGTTATTCGTTTCGAGCATCAGAACTGCGAAAATTTTGAGTTTCTCAAGCGTTTCTTACCTCCAAACTGCCATATCTCGCGAACGGATTGACCAATCCGCAAAATTTCTGTTGCATCTGAAAGTAGAAACTCGCCCGATTGCAACGGTATGCGTACTTTTCCCCTAGTCCGTTCTAGTTATTCGTTTCGAGCATCAGAACTGCGAAAATTTTGAGTTTCTCAAGCGTTTCTTACCTCCAAACTGCCATATCTCGCGAACGGATTGACCAATCCGCAAAATTTCTGTTGCATCTGAAAGTAGAAAGTCGCCCGATTACAACGGTTTGCGTACTTTTCCCCTAGGCCGTACTAGTTATGCTTGTCGAGCATCAGAACTGCGAAAATTTTGAGTTTCTCAAGCGTTTCTTATCTCCAAACTGCCATATCTCGCGAACGGTTTGACGAATCCGCAAAATTTCTGTTGCATCTGAAAGTAGAAACTCGCCCGATTACAACTGTATGCGTACTTTTCCCCTAGCCCGTTCTAGTTATTCGTTTCGAGCAACAGAAGTGCGAAAATTTTGAGTTTCTCAAGCGTTGATACCTCCAAACTGCCATATCTCGCGAACGGATTGACCAATCCACAAAATTTCTGATGCATCTGAAAGTAGAAACTCGCCCGATTACAACGGTATGCGTACGTTTCCCCTAGGCCGTTCTGGTTATTCGTTTCGAGCATCAGAACTGTGAAAATTTTGAGTTTCTCAAGCGTTGCTTACCTCCAAACTGCCATATCTCGCGAACGGATTGACCAATCCGCAAAATTTCTGTTGCATCTGAAAGTAGAAACTCGCCCGATTACAACGGTGTGCGTACTTTTCCCCTAGGCCGTTCCAGTTATGCTTGTTGAGCATCAGAACTGCTAAAATTTTGAGTTTCTCGAGCGTTTCTTACCTCCAAACTGCCATATCTCGCGAACGGATTGACCAATCCGCAGAATTTCTGTTGCATCTGAAAGTAGAAACTCGCCCGATTACAACGATGTGCGTACTTTTCCCCTAGGCCGTTCTTGTTATTCGTTTCGAGCATCAGAACCGCGAAAATTTTGAGTTTCTCAAGCGTTTCTTACATCCAAACTGCCATATCTCGCGAACGGATTGACAGATCCGCAAAATTTCTGTTGCATCTGAAAGTAGAAACTCGCCCGATTACAACGGTATGCGTACTTTTCCCCTAGGCCGTTCTAGTTATTCCTTTCGAGCATCAGAACTGCGAAAATTTTGAGTTTCTCAAGCGTTTCTTACCTCCAAACTGCCATATCTCGCGAACGGATTGACCAATCCGCAAAATTTCTGTTGCATCTGAAAGTAGAAACTCGCCCGATTACAACGGTATGCGTACTTTTCCCCTAGCCCTTTCTAGTTATTCGTTTCGAGCAACAGAACTGCGAAAATTTTGAGTTTCTCGAGCGTTTCTTACCTCCAAACTGCCATATCTCGCGAACGGATTGACCAATCCGCAAAATTTCTGATGCATCTGAAAGTAGAAACTCGCCCGATTACAACGGTATGCGTACGTTTCCCCTAGGCCGTTCTGTTTATGCTTGTCGAGCATCAGAACTGCGAAAATTTTGAGTTTCTCGAGCGTTTCTTACCTCCAAACTGCCATATCTCGCGAACGGATTGACCAATCCGCAAAATTTCTGTTGCATCTGAAAGTAGAAACTCGCCCGATTACAACTGTATGCGTACTTTTCCCCCAGCCCGTTCTAGTTATTCGTTTCGAGTAACAGAACTGCGAAAATTTTGAGTTTCTCAAGCGTTGCTTACCTCCAAACTGCCATATCTCGCGAACGGATTGACCAATCCGCAAAGTTTCTGTTGCATCTGAAAGTAGAAACTCGCCCGATTACAACGGTATGCGTACTTTTCCCCTAGGCCGTTCTAGTTATTCGTTTCGAGCATCAGAACTGCGAAAATTTTGAGTTTCTCAAGCGTTTCTCACCTACAAACTGCCACATCTCGCGAACGGATTGACCAATCCGCAAAATTTCCGTTGCATCTGAAAGTATAAACTCGCCCGATTACAACGGTGTGCGTACTTTTCCCCTAGGCCGTTCTAGTTATGCTTGTCGAGCATCAGAACCGCGAAAATTTTGAGTTTCTCAAGCGTTTCTTACATCCAAACTGCCATATCTCGCGAACGGATTGACAGATCCGCAAAATTTCTGTTGCATCTGAAAGTAGAAACTCGCCCGATTACAACGGTATGCGTACTTTTCCCCTAGGCCGTTCTAGTTATTCCTTTCGAGCATCAGAACTGCGAAAATTTTGAGTTTCTCAAGCGTTTCTTACCTCCAAACTGCCATATCTCGCGAACGGATTGACCAATCCGCAAAATTTCTGTTGCATCTGAAAGTAGAAACTCGCCCGATTACAACGGTATGCGTACTTTTCCCCTAGCCCTTTCTAGTTATTCGTTTCGAGCAACAGAACTGCGAAAATTTTGAGTTTCTCGAGCGTTTCTTACCTCCAAACTGCCATATCTCGCGAACGGATTGACCAATCCGCAAAATTTCTGATGCATCTGAAAGTAGAAACTCGCCCGATTACAACGGTATGCGTACGTTTCCCCTAGGCCGTTCTGGTTATGCTTGTCGAGCATCAGAACTGCGAAAATTTTGAGTTTCTCGAGCGTTTCTTACCTCCAAACTGCCATATCTCGCGAACGGATTGACCAATCCGCAAAATTTCTGTTGCATCTGAAAGTAGAAACTCGCCCGATTACAACTGTATGCGTACTTTTCCCCCAGCCCGTTCTAGTTATTCGTTTCGAGTAACAGAACTGCGAAAATTTTGAGTTTCTCAAGCGTTGCTTACCTCCAAACTGCCATATCTCGCGAACGGATTGACCAATCCGCAAAATTTCTGTTGCATCTGAAAGTAGAAACTCGCCCGATTACAACGGTATGCGTACTTTTCCCCTAGGCCGTTCTAGTTATTCGTTTCGAGCATCAGAACTGCGAAAATTTTGAGTTTCTCAAGCGTTTCTCACCTACAAACTGCCACATCTCGCGAACGGATTGACCAATCCGCAAAATTTCCGTTGCATCTGAAAGTATAAACTCGCCCGATTACAACGGTGTGCGTACTTTTCCCCTAGGCCGTTCTAGTTATGCTTGTCGAGCATCAGAACTGCGAAAATTTTGAGTTTCTCAAGCGTTGCTTACCTCCAAACTGCCATATCTCGCGAACGGATTGACCAATCCGCAAAATTTCTGTTGCATCTGAAAGTAGAAACTCGCACGATTACAACGGTATGCGTACTTTTCCCCTAGGCCGTTCTAGTTATTCGTTTCGAGCATCAGAACTACGAAAATTTTGAGTTTCTCAAGCGTTTCTTACTTCCAAACTGCCATATCTCGCGAAAGGATTGATCAATCCGCAAAATTTCTGTTGCATCTGAAAGTAGAAACTCGCCCGATTACAACGGTGTGCGTACTTTTCCCCTAGGCCGTTCTAGTTATGCTTGTCGAGCATCAGAACTGCGAAAATTTTGAGTTTCTCAAGCGTTGCTTACCTCCAAACTGCCATATCTCGCGAACGGATTGACCAATCCGCAAAATTTCTGTTGCATCTGAAGGTCGAAACTCGCCCGATTACAACGGTATGCGTACTTTTCCCCTAGGCCGTTCTAGTTATGCTTGTCGAGCATCAGAACTGCGAAAATTTTGAGTTTCTCAAGCGTTGCTTACCTCCAAACTGCCATATCTCGCGAACGGATTGACCAATCCGCAAAATTTCTGTTGCATCTGAAAGTAGAAACTCGCCCGATTACAACGGTATGCGTACTTTTCCCCTAGCCCTTTCTAGTTATTCGTTTCGAGCAACAGAACTGCGAAAATTTTGAGTTTCTCGAGCGTTTCTTACCTCCAAACTGCCATATCTCGCCAACGGATTGACCAATCCGCAAAATTTCAGATGCATCTGAATGTAGAAACTCGCCCGATTACAACGGTATGCGTACGTTTCCCCTAGGCCGTTCTGGTTATGCTTGTCGAGCATCAGAACTGCGAAAATTTTGAGTTTCTCGAGCGTTTCTTACCTCCAAACTGCCATATCTCGCGAACGGATTGACCAATCCGCAAAATTTCTGTTGCATCTGAAAGTAGAAACTCGCCCGATTACAACTGTATGCGTACTTTTCCCCCAGCCCGTTCTAGTTATTCGTTTCGAGTAACAGAACTGCGAAAATTTTGAGTTTCTCAAGCGTTGCTTACTTCCAAACTGCCATATCTCGCGAACGGATTGACCAATCCGCAAAATTTCTGTTGCATCTGAAAGTAGAAACTCGCCCGATTACAACGGTATGCGTACTTTTCCCCTAGGCCGTTCTAGTTATTCGTTTCGAGCATCAGAACTGCGAAAATTTTGAGTTTCTCAAGCGTTTCTCACCTACAAACTGCCACATCTCGCGAACGGATTGACCAATCCGCAAAATTTCCGTTGCATCTGAAAGTATAAACTCGCCCGATTACAACGGTGTGCGTACTTTTCCCCTAGGCCGTTCTAGTTATGCTTGTCGAGCATCAGAACCGCGAAAATTTTGAGTTTCTCAAGCGTTTCTTACATCCAAACTGCCATATCTCGCGAACGGATTGACAGATCCGCAAAATTTCTGTTGCATCTGAAAGTAGAAACTCGCCCGATTACAACGGTATGCGTACTTTTCCCCTAGGCCGTTCTAGTTATTCCTTTCGAGCATCAGAACTGCGAAAATTTTGAGTTTCTCAAGCGTTTCTTACCTCCAAACTGCCATATCTCGCGAACGGATTGACCAATCCGCAAAATTTCTGTTGCATCTGAAGGTAGAAACTCGCCCGATTACAACGGTATGCGTACTTTTCCCCTAGCCCTTTCTAGTTATTCGTTTCGAGCAACAGAACTGCGAAAATTTTGAGTTTCTCGAGCGTTTCTTACCTCCAAACTGCCATATCTCGCGAACGGATTGACCAATCCGCAAAATTTCTGATGCATCTGAAAGTAGAAACTCGCCCGATTACAACGGTATGCGTACGTTTCCCCTAGGCCGTTCTGGTTATGCTTGTCGAGCATCAGAACTGCGAAAATTTTGAGTTTCTCGAGCGTTTCTTACCTCCAAACTGCCATATCTCGCGAACGGATTGACCAATCCGCAAAATTTCTGTTGCATCTGAAAGTAGAAACTCGCCCGATTACAACTGTATGCGTACTTTTCCCCCAGCCCGTTCTAGTTATTCGTTTCGAGTAACAGAACTGCGAAAATTTTGAGTTTCTCAAGCGTTGCTTACCTCCAAACTGCCATATCTCGCGAACGGATTGACCAATCCGCAAAATTTCTGTTGCATCTGAAAGTAGAAACTCGCCCGATTACAACGGTATGCGTACTTTTCCCCTAGGCCGTTCTAGTTATTCGTTTCGAGCATCAGAACTGCGAAAATTTTGAGTTTCTCAAGCGTTTCTCACCTACAAACTGCCACATCTCGCGAACGGATTGACCAATCCGCAAAATTTCCGTTGCATCTGAAAGTATAAACTCGCCCGATTACAACGGTGTGCGTACTTTTCCCCTAGGCCGTTCTAGTTATGCTTGTCGAGCATCAGAACTGCGAAAATTTTGAGTTTCTCAAGCGTTGCTTACCTCCAAACTGCCATATCTCGCGAACGGATTGACCAATCCGCAAAATTTCTGTTGCATCTGAAAGTAGAAACTCGCACGATTACAACCGTATGCGTACTTTTCCCCTAGGCCATTCTAGTTATTCGTTTCGAGCATCAGAACTACGAAAATTTTGAGTTTCTCAAGCGTTTCTTACTTCCAAACTGCCATATCTCGCGAAAGGATTGATCAATCCGCAAAATTTCTGTTGCATCTGAAAGTAGAAACTCGCCCGATTACAACGGTGTGCGTACTTTTCCCCTAGGCCGTTCTAGTTATGCTTGTCGAGCATCAGAACTGCGAAAATTTTGAGTTTCTCAAGCGTTGCTTACCTCCAAACTGCCATATCTCGCGAACGGATTGACCAATCCGCAAAATTTCTGTTGCATCAGAAGGTCGAAACTCGCCCGATTACAACGGTATGCGTACTTTTCCCCTAGGCCGTTCTAGTTATTCGTTTCGAGCATCAGAACTGCGAAAATTTTGAGTTTCTCAAGCGTTTCTTACTTCCAAACTGCCATATCTCGCGAACGGATTGACCAATCCGCAAAATTTCTGTTGCATCTGAAGGTAGAAACTCGCCCGATTACAACTGTATGCGTACTTTTCCCCTAGCCCGTTCTAGTTATTCGTTCCGAGCAACAGAACTGCGAAAATTTTGAGTTTCTCAAGCGTTGTTACGTCCAAACTGCCATATCTCGCGAACGGATTGACCAATCCGCAAAATTTCTGTTGCATCTGAAAGTAGAAACTCGCCCGATTACAACGGTATGCGTACTTTTCCCGTAGGCCGTTCTAGTTATTCGTTTCGAGCATCAGAACTGCGAAAATTTTGAGTTTCTCAAGCGTTTCTCACCTACAAACTGCCACATCTCGCGAACGAATTGACCAATCCGCAAAATTTCTGTTGCATCTGAAAGTATAAACTCGCCCGATTACAACGGTATGCGTACTTTTCCCCTAGGCCGTTCTAGTTATTCGTTTCGAGCATCAGAACTGTGAAAATTTTTAGTTTCTCAACCGTTTCTTACATCCAAACTGCCATATCTCGCGGACGGATTGACCAATCCGCAAAATTTCTGTTGCATCTGAAAGTAGAAACTCGCCCGATTACAACTGTATGCGTACTTTTCCCCTAGCCCGTTCTAGTTATTCGTTTCGAGCAACAGAACTGCGAAAATTTTGAGTTTCTCAACCGTTTCTTACCTCCAAACTGCCATATCTCGCGAACGGATTGACCAATCCGCAAAATATCTGTTGCATCTGAAAGTAGAAACTCGCCCGATTACAACGGTGTGTGTACTTTTCCCCTAGGCCGTTCTAGTTATGCTTGTCGAGCATCAGAACTGCGAAAATTTTGAGTTTCTCGAGCGTTTCTTACCTCCAAACTGCCATATCTCGCGAACGGATTGACCAATCCGCAAAATTTCTGTTGCATCTGAAAGTAGAAACTCGCCCGATTATAACACTATGCGTACTTTTCCCCTAGGCCGTTCTAGTTATTCGTTTCGAGCATCAGAACTGCGAAAATTTTGAGTTTCTCAAGCGTTTCGTACCTCCAAACTGCCATATCTCGCGAACGGATTGACCAATCCACAAAATTTCTGATGCATCTGAAAGTAGAAACTCGCCCGATTACAACGTTATGCGTACGTTTCCCCTAGGCCGTTCTGGTTATTCGTTTCGAGCATCAGAACTGTGAAAATTTTGAGTTTCTCGAGCGTTTCTTACCTCCAAACTGCCATATCTCGCGAACGGATTGACCAATCCGCAGAATTTCTGTTGCATCTGAAAGTAGAAACTCGCCCGATTACAACGATGTGCGTACTTTTCCCCTAGGCCGTTCTTGTTATTCGTTTCGAGCATCAGAACCGCGAAAATTTTGAGTTTCTCGAGCGTTTCTTACCTCCAAACTGCCATATCTCGCGAACGGATTGACCAATCCGCAGAATTTCTGTTGCATCTGAAAGTAGAAACTCGCCCGATTACAACGATGTGCGTACTTTTCCCCTAGGCCGTTCTTGTTATTCGTTTCGAGCATCAGAACTGTGAAAATTTTGAGTTTCTCAAGCGTTGCTTACCTCCAAACTGCCATATCTCGCGAACGGATTGACCAATCCGCAAAATTTCTGTTGCATCTGAAAGTAGAAACTCGCCCGATTACAACGGTGTGCGTACTTTTCCCCTAGGCCGTTCCAGTTATGCTTGTTGAGCATCAGAACTGCTAAAATTTTGAGTTTCTCAAGCGTTTCTTACCTCCAAACTGCCATATCTCGCGAACGGATTGACCAATCCGCAAAATTTCTGTTGCATCTGAAAGTAGAAATCCGCCCGATTACAACGGTATGCGTACTTTTCCCCTAGCCCTTTCTAGTTATTCGTTTCGAGCAACAGAACTGCGAAAATTTTGAGTTTCTCGAGCATTTCTTACCTCCAAACTGCCATATCTCGCGAACGGATTGACCAATCCACAAAATTTCTGATGCATCTGAAAGTAGAAACTCGCCCGATTACAACGGTATGCGTACGTTTCCCCTAGGCCGTTCTGGTTATGCTTGTCGAGCATCAGAACTGCGAAAATTTTGAGTTTCTCGAGCGTTTCTTACCTCCAAACTGCCATATCTCGCGAACGGATTGACCAATCCGCAAAATTTCTGTTGCATCTGAAAGTAGAAACTCGCCCGATTACAACTGTATGCGTACTTTTCCCCTAGCCCGTTCTAGTTATTCGTTTCGAGTAACAGAACTGCGAAAATTTTGAGTTTCTCAAGCGTTGCTTACCTCCAAACTGCCATATCTCGCGAACGGATTGACCAATCCGCAAAATTTCTGTTGCATCTGAAAGTAGATACTCGCCCGATTACAACGGTATGCGTACTTTTCCCCTAGGCCGTTCTAGTTATTCGTTTCGAGCATCAGAACTGCGAAAATTTTGAGTTTCTCAAGCGTTTCTTACTTCCAAACTGCCATATCTCGCGAACGGATTGACCAATCCGCAAAATTACTGTTGCATCTGAAGGTAGAAACTCGCCCGATTACAACTGTATGCGTACTTTTCCCCTAGCCCGTTCTAGTTATTCGTTTCGAGCAACAGAACTGCGAAAATTTTGAGTTTCTCAAGCGTTGTTACGTCCAAACTGCCATATCTCGCGAACGGATTGACCAATCCGCAAAATTTCTGTTGCATCTGAAAGTAGAAACTCGCCCGATTACAACGGTATGCGTACTTTTCCCGTAGGCCGTTCTAGTTATTCGTTTCGAGCATCAGAACTGCGAAAATTTTGAGTTTCTCAAGCGTTTCTCACCTACAAACTGCCACATCTCGCGAACGGATTGACCAATCCGCAAAATTTCTGTTGCATCTGAAAGTACAAACTCGCCCGATTACAACGGTATGCGTACTTTTCCCCTAGGCCGTTCTAGTTATTCGTTTCGAGCATCAGAACTGTGAAAATTTTTAGTTTCTCAACCGTTTCTTACCTCCAAACTGCCATATCTCGCGGACGGATTGACCAATCCGCAAAATTTCTGTTGCATCTGAAAGTAGAAACTCGCCCGATTACAACTGTATGCGTACTTTTCCCCTAGCCCGTTCTAGTTATTCGTTTCGAGCAACAGAACTGCGAAAATTTTGAGTTTCTCAACCGTTTCTTACCTCCAAACTGCCATATCTCGCGAACGGATTGACCAATCCGCAAAATATCTGTTGCATCTGAAAGTAGAAACTCGCCCGATTACAACGGTGTGTGTACTTTTCCCCTAGGCCGTTCTAGTTATGCTTGTCGAGCATCAGAACTGCGAAAATTTTGAGTTTCTCGAGCGTTTCTTACCTCCAAACTGCCATATCTCGCGAACGGATTGACCAATCCGCAAAATTTCTGTTGCATCTGAAAGTAGAAACTCGCCCGATTATAACACTATGCGTACTTTTCCCCTAGGCCGTTCTAGTTATTCGTTTCGAGCATCAGAACTGCGAAAATTTTGAGTTTCTCAAGCGTTTCGTACCTCCAAACTGCCATATCTCGCGAACGGATTGACCAATCCACAAAATTTCTGATGCATCTGAAAGTAGAAACTCGCCCGATTACAACGGTATGCGTACGTTTCCCCTAGGCCGTTCTGGTTATTCGTTTCGAGCATCAGAACTGTGAAAATTTTGAGTTTCTCAAGCGTTGCTTACCTCCAAACTGCCATATCTCGCGAACGGATTGACCAATCCGCAAAATTTCTGTTGCATCTGAAAGTAGAAACTCGCCCGATTACAAAGGTGTGCGTACTTTTCCCCTAGGCCGTTCCAGTTATGCTTGTTGAGCATCAGAACTGCTAAAATTTTGAGTTTCTCGAGCGTTTCTTACCTCCAAACTGCCATATCTCGCGAACGGATTGACCAATCCGCAGAATTTCTGTTGCATCTGAAAGTAGAAACTCGCCCGATTACAACGATGTGCGTACTTTTCCCCTAGGCCGTTCTTGTTATTCGTTTCGAGCATCAGAACCGCGAAAATTTTGAGTTTCTCAAACGTTTCTTACATCCAAACTGCCATATCTCGCGAACGGATTGCCCAATCCGCAAAATTTCTGTTGCATCTGAAAGTAGAAACTCGCCCGATTACAACGGTATGCGTACTTTTCCCCTAGGCCGTTCTAGTTATTCGTTTCGAGCATCAGAACTGCGAAAATTTTGAGTTTCTCAAGCGTTTCTTACCTCCAAACTGCCATATCTCGCGAACGGATTGACCAATCCGCAAAATTTCTGTTGCATCTGAAAGTAGAAACCCGCCCGATTACAACGGTATGCGTACTTTTCCCCTAGCCCGTTCTAGTTATTCGTTTCGAGTAACAGAACTGCGAAAATTTTGAGTTTCTCAAGCGTTGCTTACCTCCAAACTGCCATATCTCGCGAACGGATTGACCAATCCGCAAAATTTCTGTTGCATCTGAAAGTAGATACTCGCCCGATTACAACGGTATGCGTACTTTTCCCCTAGGCCGTTCTAGTTATTCGTTTCGAGCATCAGAACTGCGAAAATTTTGAGTTTCTCAAGCGTTTCTCACCTACAAACTGCCACATCTCGCGAACGGATTGGCCAATCCGCAAAATTTCTGTTGCATCTGAAAGTATAAACTCGCCCGATTACAACGGTATGCGTACTTTTCCCCTAGGCCGTTCTAGTTATTCGTTTCGAGCATCAGAACTGCGAAAATTTTGAGTTTCTCAAGCGTTTCTTACTTCCAAACTGCCAGATCTCGCGAAAGGATTGATCAATCCGCAAAATTTCTGTTGCATCTGAAAGTAGAAACTCGCCCGATTACAACTGTATGCGTACTTTTCCCCTAGCCCGTTCTGGTTATTCGTTTCGAGCAACAGAACTGCGAAAATTTTGAGTTTCCCAACCGTTTCTTACCTCCAAACTGCCATATCTCGCGAACGGATTGACCAATCCGCAAAATATCTGTTGCATCTGAAAGTAGAAACTCGCCCGATTACAACGGTGTGTGTACTTTTCCCCTACGCCGTTCTAGTTATGCTTGTCGAGCATCAGAACTGCGAGAATTTTGAGTTTCTCGAGCGTTTCTTACCTCCAAACTGCCATATCTCGCGAACGGATTGACCAATCCGCAAAATATCTGTTGCATCTGAAAGTAGAAACTCGCCCGATTACAACGGTATGCGTACTTTTCCCCTAGGCCGTTCTAGTTATTCGTTTCGAGCATCAGAACTGCGAAAATTTTGAGTTTCTCAAGCGTTTCTCACCTACAAACTGCCACATCTCGCGAACGGATTGTCCAATCCGCAAAATTTCTGATGCATCTGAAAGTAGAAACTCGCCCGATTACAACTGTATGCGTACTTTTCCCCTAGGCCGTTCTGGTTATTCGTTTCGAACATCAGAACTGTGAAAATTTTGAGTTTCTCAACCGTTTCTTACCTCCGAACTGCCATATCTCGCGAACGGATTGACCAATCCGCAAAATTTCTGTTGCATCTGAAAGTAGAAACTCGCCCGATTACAACGGTGTGCGTACTTTTCCCCTAGGCCGTTCTAGTTATGCTTGTCGAGCATCAGAACTGCGAAAATTTTGAGTTTCTCGAGCGTTTCTTACCTCCAAACTGCCGTATCTCGCGAGCGGATTGACCAATCCGCAAAATTTTTGTTGCATCTGAAAGTAGAAACTCGCCCGATTACAACGGTATGCGTACTTTTCCCCTAGCCCGTTCTAGTTATTCGTTTCGAGCAACAGAACTGCGAAAATTTTGAGTTTCTCATGCGTTGCTTACCTCCAAACTGCCATATCTCGCGAACGGATTGACCAATCCGCAATATTTGTGTTGCATCTGAAAGTAGAAACTCGCCCGATTACAACGGTATGCGTACTTTTCCCCTAGGCCGTACAAGTTATGCTTGTCGAGCATCAGAACTGCGAAAATTTTGAGTTTCTCAAGCGTTTCTTATCTCCAAACTGCCATATCTCGCGAACGGTTTGACGAATCCGCAAAATTTCTGTTGCATCTGAAAGTAGAAACTCGCCCGATTACAACTGTATGCGTACTTTTCCCCTAGCCCGTTCTAGTTATTCGTTTCGAGCAACAGAAGTGCGAAAATTTTGAGTTTCTCAAGCGTTGTTACCTCCAAACTGCCATATCTCGCGAACGGATTGACCAATCCGTAAAGTTTCTGTTGCATCTGAAGGTAGAAACTCGCCCGATTACAACGGTATGCGTACTTTTCCCCTAGGCCGTTCTGGTTATTCGTTTCGAGCATCAGAACTGCGAAAATTTTGAGTTTCTCAAGCGTTTCGTACCTCCAAACTGCCATATCTCTCGCACGGATTGACCAATCCACAAAATTTCTGATGCATCTGAAAGTAGAAACTCGCCCGATTACAACGGTATGCGTACGTTTCCCCTAGGCCGTTCTGGTTATTCGTTTCGAGCATCAGAACTGTGAAAATTTTGAGTTTCTCAACCGTTTCTTACCGCCGAACTGCCATATCTCGCGAACGGATTGACCAATCCGCAAAATTTCTGTTGCATTTGAAAGTAGAAACTCGCCCGATTACAACGGTGTGCGTACTTTTCCCCTAGGCCGTTCTAGTTATGCTTGTCGAGCATCAGAACTGCGAAAATTTTGAGTTTCTCAAGCGTTGCTTACCTCCAAACTGCCATATCTCGCGAACGGATTGACCAATCCGCAAAATTTCTATTGCATCTGAAGGTCGAAACTCGCCCGATTACAACTGTATGCGTACTTTTCCCCTAGCCCGTTCTAGTTATTCGTTTCGAGCAACAGAACTGCGAAAATTTTGAGTTTCTCAAGCGTTGTTACGTCCAAACTGCCATATCTCGCGAACGGATTGACCAATCCGCAAAATTTCTGTTGCATCTGAAAGTAGAAACTCGCCCGATTACAACGGTATGCGTACTTTTCCCGTAGGCCTTTCTAGTTATTCGTTTCGAGCATCAGAACTGCGAAAATTTTGAGTTTCTCAAGCGTTTCTCACCTACAAACTGCCACATCTCGCGAACGGATTGACCAATCCGCAAAATTTCTGTTGCATCTGAAAGTATAAACTCGCCCGATTACAACGGTATGCGTACTTTTCCCCTGGGCCGTTCTAGTTATTCGTTTCGAGCATCAGAACTGTGAAAATTTTGAGTTTCTCAAGCGTTTCGTACCTCCAAACTGCCATATCTCGCGAACGGATTGACCAATCCACAAAATTTCTGATGCATCTGAAAGTAGAAACTCGCCCGATTACAACGGTATGCGTACGTTTCCCCTAGGCCGTTCTGGTTATTCGTTTCGAGCATCAGAACTGTGAAAATTTTGAGTTTCTCAAGCGTTGCTTACCTCCAAACTGCCATATCTCGCGAACGGATTGACCAATCCGCAAAATTTCTGTTGCATCTGAAAGTAGAAACTCTCCCGATTACAACGTTGTGCGTACTTCTCCCCTAGGCCGTTCCAGTTATGCTTGTTGAGCATCAGAACTGCTAATATTTTGAGTTTCTCGAGCGTTTCTTACCTCCAAACTGCCATATCTCGCGAACGGATTGACCAATCCGCAGAATTTCTGTTGCATCTGAAAGTAGAAACTCGCACGATTACAACGATGTCCGTACTTTTCCCCTAGGCCGTTCTTGTTATTCGTTTCGAGCATCAGAACCGCGAAAATTTTGAGTTTCTCAAGCGTTTCTTACATCCAAACTGCCATATCTCGCGAACGGATTGCCCAATCCGCAAAATTTCTGTTGCATCTGAAAGTAGAAACTCGCCCGATTACAACGGTATGCGTACTTTTCCCCTAGGCCGTTCTAGTTATTCGTTTCGAGCATCAGAACTGCGAAAATTTTGAGTTTCTCAAGCGTTTCTTACCTCCAAACTGCCATATCTCGCGAACGGATTGACCAATCCGCAAAATTTCTGTTGCATCTGAAAGTAGATACTCGCCCGATTACAACGGTATGCGTACTTTTCCCCTAGGCCGTTCTAGTTATTCGTTTCGAGCATCAGAACTGCGAAAATTTTGAGTTTCTCAAGCGTTTCTCACCTACAAACTGCCACATCTCGCGAACGGATTGGCCAATCCGCAAAATTTCTGTTGCATCTGAAAGTATAAACTCGCCCGATTACAACGGTATGCGTACTTTTCCCCTAGGCCGTTCTAGTTATTCGTTTCGAGCATCAGAACTGCGAAAATTTTGAGTTTCTCAAGCGTTTCTTACTTCCAAACTGCCATATCTCGCGAAAGGATTGATCAATCCGCAAAATTTCTGTTGCATCTGAAAGTAGAAACTCGCCCGATTACAACGGTGTGCGTACTTTTCCCCTAGGCCGTTCTAGTTATGCTTGTCGAGCATCAGAACTGCGAAAATTTTGAGTTTCTCAAGCGTTGCTTACCTCCAAACTGCCATATCTCGCGAACGGATTGACCAATCCGCAAAATTTCTGTTGCATCTGAAGGTCGAAACTCGCCCGATTACAACGGTATGCGTACTTTTCCCCTAGGCCGTTCTAGTTATTCGTTTCGAGCATCAGAACTGCGAAAATTTTGAGTTTCTCAAGCGTTTCTTACTTCCAAACTGCCATATCTCGCGAACGGATTGACCAATCCGCAAAATTTCTGTTGCATCTGAAGGTAGAAACTCGCCCGATTACAACTGTATGCGTACTTTTCCCCTAGCCCGTTCTAGTTATTCGTTTCGAGCAACAGAACTGCGAAAATTTTGAGTTTCTCAAGCGTTGTTACGTCCAAACTGCCATATCTCGCGAACGGATTGACCAATCCGCAAAATTTCTGTTGCATCTGAAAGTAGAAACTCGCCCGATTACAACGGTATGCGTACTTTTCCCGTAGGCCGTTCTAGTTATTCGTTTCGAGCATCAGAACTGCGAAAATTTTGAGTTTCTCAAGCGTTTCTCACCTACAAACTGCCACATCTCGCGAACGGATTGACCAATCCGCAAAATTTCTGTTGCATCTGAAAGTATAAACTCGCCCGATTACAACGGTATGCGTACTTTTCCCCTGGGCCGTTCTAGTTATTCGTTTCGAGCATCAGAACTGTGAAAATTTTGAGTTTCTCAAGCGTTTCGTACCTCCAAACTGCCATATCTCGCGAACGGATTGACCAATCCACAAAATTTCTGATGCATCTGAAAGTAGAAACTCGCCCGATTACAACGGTATGCGTACGTTTCCCCTAGGCCGTTCTGGTTATTCGTTTCGAGCATCAGAACCGCGAAAATTTTGAGTTTCTCAAGCGTTTCTTACATCCAAACTGCCATATCTCGCGAAAGGATTGCCCAATCCGCAAAATTTCTGTTGCATCTGAAAGTAGAAACTCGCCCGATTACAACGGTGTGCGTACTTTTCCCCTAGGCCGTTCTAGTTATGCTTGTCGAGCATCAGAACTGCGAAAATTTTGAGTTTCTCGAGCGTTTCTTACCTCCAAACTGCCGTATCTCGCGAGCGGATTGACCAATCCGCAAAATTTTTGTTGCATCTGAAAGTAGAAACTCGCCCGATTACAACGGTATGCGTACTTTTCCCCTAGCCCGTTCTAGTTATTCGTTTCGAGCAACAGAACTGCGAAAATTTTGAGTTTCTCATGCGTTGCTTACCTCCAAACTGCCATATCTCGCGAACGGATTGACCAATCCGCAATATTTGTGTTGCATCTGAAAGTAGAAACTCGCCCGATTACAACGGTATGCGTACTTTTCCCCTAGGCCGTACTAGTTATGCTTGTCGAGCATCAGAACTGCGAAAATTTTGAGTTTCTCAAGCGTTTCTTATCTCCAAACTGCCATATCTCGCGAACGGTTTGACGAATCCGCAAAATTTCTGTTGCATCTGAAAGTAGAAACTCGCCCGATTACAACTGTATGCGTACTTTTCCCCTAGCCCGTTCTAGTTATTCGTTTCGAGCAACAGAAGTGCGAAAATTTTGAGTTTCTCAAGCGTTGTTACCTCCAAACTGCCATATCTCGCGAACGGATTGACCAATCCGTAAAATTTCTGTTGCATCTGAAGGTAGAAACTCGCCCGATTACAACGGTATGCGTACTTTTCCCCTAGGCCGTTCTAGTTATTCGTTTCGAGCATCAGAACTGCGAAAATGTTGAGTTTCTCAAGCGTTTCGTACCTCCAAACTGCCATATCTCTCGCACGGATTGACCAATCCACAAAATTTCTGATGCATCTGAAAGTAGAAACTCGCCCGATTACAACGGTATGCGTACGTTTCCCCTAGGCCGTTCTGGTTATTCGTTTCGAACATCAGAACTGTGAAAATTTTGAGTTTCTCAACCGTTTCTTACCGCCGAACTGCCATATCTCGCGAACGGATTGACCAATCCGCAAAATTTCTGCTGCATTTGAAAGTAGAAACTCGCCCGATTACAACGGTGTGCGTACTTTTCCCCTAGGCCGTTCTAGTTATGCTTGTCGAGCATCAGAACTGCGAAAATTTTGAGTTTCTCAAGCGTTGCTTACCTCCAAACTGCCATATCTCGCGAACGGATTGACCAATCCGCAAAATTTCTGTTGCATCTGAAGGTCGAAACTCGCCCGATTACAACTGTATGCGTACTTTTCCCCTAGCCCGTTCTAGTTATTCGTTTCGAGCAACAGAACTGCGAAAATTTTGAGTTTCTCAAGCGTTGTTACGTCCAAACTGCCATATCTCGCGAACGGATTGACCAATCCGCAAAATTTCTGTTGCATCTGAAAGTAGAAACTCGCCCGATTACAACGGTATGCGTACTTTTCCCGTAGGCCGTTCTAGTTATTCGTTTCGAGCATCAGAACTGCGAAAATTTTGAGTTTCTCAAGCGTTTCTCACCTACAAACTGCCACATCTCGCGAACGGATTGACCAATCCGCAAAACTTCTGTTGCATCTGAAAGTATAAACTCGCCCGATTACAACGGTATGCGTACTTTTCCCCTGGGCCGTTCTAGTTATTCGTTTCGAGCATCAGAACTGTGAAAATTTTGAGTTTCTCAAGCGTTTCGTACCTCCAAACTGCCATATCTCGCGAACGGATTGACCAATCCACAAAATTTCTGATGCATCTGAAAGTAGAAACTCGCCCGATTACAACGGTATGCGTACGTTTCCCCTAGGCCGTTCTGGTTATTCGTTTCGAGCATCAGAACTGTGAAAATTTTGAGTTTCTCAAGCGTTGCTTACCTCCAAACTGCCATATCTCGCGAACGGATTGACCAATCCGCAAGATTTCTGTTGCATCTGAAAGTAGAAACTCGCCCGATTACAACGGTGTGCGTACTTTTCCCCTAGGCCGTTCCAGTTATGCTTGTTGAGCATCAGAACTGCTAAAATTTTGAGTTTCTCGAGCGTTTCTTACCTCCAAACTGCCATATCTCGCGAACGGATTGACCAATCCGCAGAATTTCTGTTGCATCTGAAAGTAGAAACTCGCCCGATTACAACGATGTGCGTACTTTTCCCCTAGGCCGTTCTTGTTATTCGTTTCGAGCATCAGAACCGCGAAAATTTTGAGTTTCTCAAGCGTTTCTTACATCCAAACTGCCATATCTCGCGAAAGGATTGCCCAATCCGCAAAATTTCTGTTGCATCTGAAAGTAGAAGCTCGCCCGATTACAACGGTATGCGTACTTTTCCCCTAGGCCGTTCTAGTTATTCGTTTCGAGCATCAGAACTGCGAAAATTTTGAGTTTCTCAAGCGTTTCTTACCTCCAAACTGCCATATCTCGCCAACGGATTGACCAATCCGCAAAATTTCTGTTGCATCTGAAAGTAGAAACTCGCCCGATTACAACGGTATGCGTACTTTTCCCCTAGCCCTTTCTAGTTATTCGTTTCGAGCAACAGAACTGCGAAAATTTTGAGTTTCTCGAGCGTTTCTTACCTCCAAACTGCCATATCTCGCGAACGGATTGACCAATCCGCAAAATTTCTGATGCATCTGAAAGTAGAAACTCGCCCGATTACAACGGTATGCGTACGTTTCCCCTAGGCCGTTCTGGTTATGCTTGTCGAGCATCAGAACTGCGAAAATTTTGAGTTTCTCGAGCGTTTCTTACCTCCAAACTGCCATATCTCGCGAACGGATTGACCAATCCGCAAAATTTCTGTTGCATCTGAAAGTAGAAACTCGCCCGATTACAACTGTATGCGTACTTTTCCCCTAGCCCGTTCTAGTTATTCGTTTCGAGTAACAGAACTGCGAAAATTTTGAGTTTCTCAAGCGTTGCTTACCTCCAAACTGCCATATCTCGCCAACAGATTGACCAATCCGCAAAATTTCTGTTGCATCTGAAAGTATAAACTCGCCCGATTACAACGGTATGCGTACTTTTCCCCTAGGCCGTTCTAGTTATTCGTTTCGAGCATCAGAACTGCGAAAATTTTGAGTTTCTCAAGCGTCTCTTACTTCCAAACTGCCATATCTCGCGAAAGGATTGATCAATCCGCAAAATTTCTGTTGCATCTGAAAGTAGAAACTCGCCCGATTACAACGGTGTGCGTACTTTTCCCCTAGGTCGTTCTAGTTATGCTTGTCGAGCATCAGAACTGCGAAAATTTTGAGTTTCTCAAGCGTTGCTTACCTCCAAACTGCCATATCTCGCGAACGGATTGACCAATCCGCAAAATTTCTGTTGCATCTGAAGGTCGAAACTCGCCCGATTACAACGGTATGCGTACTTTTCCCCTAGGCCGTTCTAGTTATTCGTTTCGAGCATCAGAACTGCGAAAATTTTGAGTTTCTCAAGCGTTTCTTACTTCCAAACTGCCATATCTCGCGAACGGATTGACCAATCCGCAAAATTTCTATTGCATCTGAAGGTAGAAACTCGCCCGATTACAACGGTATGCGTACTTTTCCCCTAGGCCGTTCTAGTTATTCGTTTCGAGCATCAGAACTGCGAAAATTTTGAGTTTCTCAAGCGTTTCTCACCTACAAACTGCCACATCTCGCGAACGGATTGTCCAATCAGCAAAATTTCTGATGCATCTGAAAGTAGAAACTCGCCCGATTACAACTGTATGCGTACTTTTCCCCTAGGCCGTTCTGGTTATTCGTTTCGAGCATCAGAACTGTGAAAATTTTGAGTTTCTCAACCGTTTCTTACCTCCGAACTGCCATATCTCGCGAACGGATTGACCAATCCGCAAAATTTCTGTTGCATCTGAAAGTAGAAACTCGCCCGATTACAACGGTGTGCGTACTTTTCCCCTAGGCCGTTCTAGTTATGCTTGTCGAGTATCAGAACTGCGAAAATTTTGAGTTTCTCGAGCGTTTCTTACCTCCAAACTGCCGTATCTCGCGAGCGGATTGACCAATCCGCAAAATTTTTGTTGCATCTGAAAGTAGAAACTCGCCCGATTACAACGGTATGCGTACTTTTCCCCTAGGCCGTTCTAGTTATTCGTTTCGAGCATCAGAACTGCGAAAATTTTGAGTTTCTCAAGCGTTTCTTACTTCCAAACTGCCATATCTCGCGAACGGATTGACCAATCCGCAAAATTTCTATTGCATCTGAAGGTAGAAACTCGCCCGATTACAACGGTATGCGTACTTTTCCCCTAGGCCGTTCTAGTTATTCGTTTCGAGCATCAGAACTGCGAAAATTTTGAGTTTCTCAAGCGTTTCTCACCTACAAACTGCCACATCTCGCGAACGGATTGTCCAATCCGCAAAATTTCTGATGCATCTGAAAGTAGAAACTCGCCCGATTACAACTGTATGCGTACTTTTCCCCTAGGCCGTTCTGGTTATTCGTTTCGAGCATCAGAACTGTGAAAATTTTGAGTTTCTCAACCGTTTCTTACATCCGAACTGCCATATCTCGCGAACGGATTGACCAATCCGCAAAATTTCTGTTGCATCTGAAAGTAGAAACTCGCCCGATTACAACGGTGTGCGTACTTTTCCCCTAGGCCGTTCTAGTTATGCTTGTCGAGTATCAGAACTGCGAAAATTTTGAGTTTCTCGAGCGTTTCTTACCTCCAAACTGCCGTATCTCGCGAGCGGATTGACCAATCCGCAAAATTTTTGTTGCATCTGAAAGTAGAAACTCGCCCGATTACAACGGTATGCGTACTTTTCCCCTAGCCCGTTCTAGTTATTCGTTTCGAGCAACAGAACTGCGAAAATTTTGAGTTTCTCATGCGTTGCTTACCTCCAAACTGCCATATCTCGCGAACGGATTGACCAATCCGCCATATTTGTGTTGCATCTGAAAGTAGAAACTCGCCCGATTACAACGGTATGCGTACTTTTCCCCTAGGCCGTACTAGTTATGCTTGTCGAGCATCAGAACTGCGAAAATTTTGAGTTTCTCAAGCGTTTCTTATCTCCAAACTGCCATATCTCGCGAACGGTTTGACGAATCCGCAAAATTTCTGTTGCATCTGAAAGTAGAAACTCGCCCGATTACAACTGTATGCGTACTTTTCCCCTAGCCCGTTCTAGTTATTCGTTTCGAGCAACAGAAGTGCGAAAATTTAGAGTTTCTCAAGCGTTGTTACCTCCAAACTGCCATATCTCGCGAACGGATTGACCAATCCGTAAAATTTCTGTTGCATCTGAAGGTAGAAACTCGCCCGATTACAACGGTATGCGTACTTTTCCCCTAGGCCGTTCTAGTTATTCGTTTCGAGCATCAGAACTGCGAAAATTTTGAGTTTCTCAAGCGTTTCGTACCTCCAAACTGCCGTATCTCGCGAACGGATTGACCAATCCACAAAATTTCTGATGCATCTGAAAGTAGAAACTCGCCCGATTACAACGGTATGCGTACGTTTCCCCTAGGCCGTTCTGGTTATTCGTTTCGAGCATCAGAACTGTGAAAATTTTGAGTTTCTCAACCGTTTCTTACCGCCGAACTGCCATATCTCGCGAACGGATTGACCAATCCGCAAAATTTCTGTTGCATTTGAAAGTAGAAACTCGCCCGATTACAACGGTGTGCGTACTTTTCCCCTAGGCCGTTCTAGTTATGCTTGTCGAGCATCAGAACTGCGAAAATTTTGAGTTTCTCGAGCGTTTCTTACCTCCAAACTGCCATATCTCGCGAACGGATTGACCAATCCGCAAAATTTCTGTTGCATCTGAAAGTAGAAACTCGCCCGATTACAACTGTATGCGTACTTTTCCCCTAGCCCGTTCTAGTTATTCGTTTCGAGCAACAGAACTGCGAAAATTTTGAGTTTCTCAAGCGTTGCTTACCTCCAAACTGCCATATCTCGCGAACGGATTGACCACTCCGCAAAATTTCTGTTGCATCCGAAAGTAGAAACTCGCCCGATTACAACGGTGTGCGTACTTTTCCCCTAGGCCGTTCTAGTTATGCTTGTCGAGCATCAGAACTGCGCAAATTATGAGTTTCTCGAGCGTTTCTTACCTCCAAACTGCCATATCTCGCGAACGGATTGACCAATCCGCAAAATTTCTGTTGCATCTGAAAGTAGAAACTCGCCCGATTACAACGGTATGCGTACTTTTCCCCTAGCCCGTTCTAGTTATTCGTTTCGAGCAACAGAACTGCGAAAATTTTGAGTTTCTCATGCGTTGCTTACCTCCAAACTGCCATATCTCGCGAACGGATTGACCAGTCCGCAAAATTTCTGTTGCATCCGAAAGTAGAAACTCGCCCGATTACAACGGTGTGCGTACTTTTCCCCTAGGCCGTTCTAGTTATGCTTGTCGAGCATCAGAACTGCGCAAATTATGAGTTTCTCGAGCGTTTCTTACCTCCAAACTGCCATATCTCGCGAACGGATTGACCAATCCGCAAAATTTCTGTTGCATCTGAAAGTAGAAACTCGCCCGATTACAACGGTATGCGTACTTCTCCCCTAGGCCGTTCTAGTCATTCGTTTCGGGCATCAGAACTGAGAAAATTTTGAGTTTCTCAAGCGTTTCTTACATCCAAACTGCCACATCTCGCGAACGGATCGACCAATCCGCAAAATTTCTGTTGCATCTGAAAGTAGAAACTCGCCCGATTACAACGGTATGCGCACTTTTCCCCTAGGCCGTTCTAGTTATTCTTTCGAGGATCAGAACTGCGAAAATTTTGAGTTTCTCAAGCGTTTCTTACCTTACAACTGCCACATCTCGCGAACGGATTGATCAATCCGCAAAATTTCTGTTGCATCTGCAAGTAGAAACTCGCCCGATTAGAACGGTATGCGTACTTCTCCCCTAGGCCGTTCTAGTCATTCGTTTCGAGCATCAGAACTGCGAAAATTATGAGTTTCTCAAGCGTTCCTTACCTCCAAACTGCCATATCTCGCGAACGGATGGACCAATCCGCAAAATTTCTGTTGCATTTGAAATTAGAAACTCGCCCGTTTACAACGGTATGCGCACTTTTACCCTGGGCCGTTCTAGTTATTCGTTTCGAGCATCAGAACTGCGAAAATTTTGAGTTTCTCAAGCGTTTCTTACCTCCAAACTGCCATATCTCTCGAACGGATTGACCAATCCGCATAATTTCTGTTGCATCTGAAAGTAGAAACTCGCCCGATTACAACGGTATGCGTACTTCTCCCCTAGGCCGTTCTAGTCATTCGTTTCGAGCATCAGAACTGCGAAAATTTTGAGTTTCTCAAGCGTTTCTTATCTCCAAACTGCCATATCTCGCGAACGGATTGATCAATCCGCAAAATTTCTGTTGCATCTGAAAGTAGAAACTCGCCCGATTACAACGGTATGCGTACTTCTCCCCTAGGCCGTCCTAGTCATTCGTTTCGAGCATCAGAACTGCGAAAATTTTGAGTTTCCCAAGCGTTTCTTACTTACAAACTGCCATATCTCGCGAACGGTTCGACCAATCCGCAAAATTTCTGTTGCATCTGAAAGTAGAAACTCGCCCGATTACATCGGTATGCGTACTTTTCCCCTAGGCCGTTCTAGTTATTCGTTTCGGGCATCAGAACTGCGAAAATTTTGAGTTTCTCAAGCGTTTCTTACCTTACAACTGCCACATCTCGCGAACGGATTGACCAATCCGCAAAATTTCTGTAGCATCTGAAAGTAGAAACTCGCCCGATTACAACGGTATGTGTAGTTTTCCCCTAGACCGTTCCAGTTATTCGTTTCGAGCATCAGAACTGCGAAAATTATGAGTTTCTCAAGCGTTTCTTACCTCCAAACTGCCATATCTCGCGAACGGATGGACCAATCCGCAAAATTTCTGTTGCATTTGAAAGTAGAAACTCGCCCGATTACAACGGTATGCGCACTTTTCCCCTGGGCCGTTCTAGTCATTCGTTTCGAGCATCAGAACTGCGAAAATTTTGAGTTCCTCAAGCGTTTCTTACATCCAAACTGCCATATCTCGCGAACGGATTGACCAATCCGCATTATTTCTGTTGCATCTGAAAGTAGAAGCTCGCCCGATTACAACGGTATGCGTACTTCTCCCCTAGGCCGTTCTAGTCATTCGTTTCGGGCATCAGAACTGCGAAAATTTTGAGTTTCTCAAGCGTTTCTTATCTCCAAACTGCCATATCTCGCGAACGGATTGATCAATCCGCAAAATTTCTGTTGCATCTGAAAGTAGAAACTCGCCCGATTACAACGGTATGCGTACTTCTCCCCTAGGCCGTTCTAGTCATTCGTTTCGAGCATCAGAACTGCGAAAATTTTGAGTTTCTCAAGCGTTTCTTACATCCAAACTGCCATATCTCGCGAACGGATCGACCAATCCGCAAAATTTCTGTTGCATCTGAAAGTAGAAACTCGCCCGATTACATCGGTATGCGTACTTTTCCCCTAGGCCGTTCTAGTTATTCTTTCGAGCATCAGAACTGCGAAAATTTTGAGTTTCTCAAGCGTTTCTTACCTTACAACTGCCACATCTCGCGAACGGATTGATCAATCCGCAAAATTTCTGTTGCATCTGAAAGTAGAAACTCGCCCGATTAGAACGGTATGCGTACTTCTCCCCTAGGCCGTTCTAGTCATTCGTTTCGAGCATCAGAACTGCGAAAATTATGAGTTTCTCAAGCGTTTCTTACCTCCAAACTGCCATATCTCGCGAACGGATGGACCAATCCGCAAAATTTCTGTTGCATTTGAAATTAGAAACTCGTCCGTTTACAACGGTATGCGCACTTTTACCCTGGGCCGTTCTAGTTATTCGTTTCGAGCATCAGAACTGCGAAAATTTTGAGTTTCTCAAGCGTTTCTTATCTCCAAACTGCCATATCTCGCGAACGGATTGATCAATCCGCAAAATTTCTGTTGCATCTGAAAGTAGAAACTCGCCCGATTACAACGGTATGTGTAGTTTTCCTCTAGACCGTTCCAGTTATTCGTTTCGAGCATCAGAACTGCGAAAATTTTGAGTTTCTCAAGCGTTTCCTACATCCAAACGGCCATATCTCGCGAACGGATTGACCAATCTGCATGATTTCTGTTGCATCTGAAAGTAGAAACTCGCCCGATTACAACGGTATGCGTACTTCTCCCCTAGGCCGTCCTAGTCATTCGTTTCGAGCATCAGAACTGCGAAAATTTTGAGTTTCCCAAGCGTTTCTTACTTACAAACTGCCATATCTCGCGAACGGTTCGACCAATCCGCAAAATTTCTGTTGCATCTGAAAGTAGAAACTCGCCCGATTACAACGGTATGCGTACTTCTCCCCTAGGCCGTTCTAGTCATTCGTTTCGAGCATCAGAACTGCGAGAATTTTGAGTTTCTCAAGCGTTTCTTACCTTACAACTGCCACATCTCGCGAACGGATTGACCAATCCGCAAAATTAATGTAGCATCTGAAAGTAGAAACTAGCCCGATTACAACGGTATGCGCACTTTTCCCCTGGGCCGTTCTAGTTACTCGTTTCGAGCATCAGAACTGCGAAAATTTTGAGTTTCTAAAGCGTTCCTTATCTCCAAACTGCCATATCTCGCTAACGGATTGATCAATCCGCAAAATTTCTGTTGCATCTGAAAGTAGAAACTCGCCCGATTACAACGGTATGTGTAGTTTTCCTCTAGACCGTTCCAGTTATTCGTTTCGAGCATCAGAACAGCGAAAATTTTGAGTTTCTCAAGCGTTTCTTACCTCCAGACTGCCATATCTCGCGAACGGATTGATCAATCCGCAGAATTTCTGTTGCATCTGAAAGAAGAAACTCGTCCGATTACAACGGTATGCGCACTTTTCCCCTGGGCCGTTCTAGTTATTCGTTTCGAGCATCAGAACTGCGAAAATTTTGAGTTTCTCAAGCGTTTCTTACATCCAAACGGCCATATCTCGCGAACGGATTGACCAATCTGCATGATTTCTGTTGCAGTTGAAAGTAGAGACTCGCCCGATTACAACGGTATGCGTACTTTTCCCCTAGGCCGTTCTAGTTATTCGTTTCGGGCATCAGAACTGCGAAAATTTTGAGTTTCTCAAGCGTTTCTTACCTTACAACTGCCACATCTCGCGAACGGATTGACCAATCCGCAAAATTTCTGTAGCATCTGAAAGTAGAAACTCGCCCGATTACAACGGTATGTGTAGTTTTCCCCTAGACCGTTCCAGTTATTCGTTTCGAGCATCAGAACTGCGAAAATTATGAGTTTCTCAAGCGTTTCTTACCTCCAAACTGCCATATCTCGCGAACGGATGGACCAATCCGCAAAATTTCTGTTGCATTTGAAAGTAGAAACTCGCCCGATTACAACGGTATGCGCACTTTTCCCCTGGGCCGTTCTAGTCATTCGTTTCGAGCATCAGAACTGCGAAAATTTTGAGTTTCTCAAGCGTTTCTTACATCCAAACTGCCATATCTCGCGAACGGATTGACCAATCCGCATTATTTCTGTTGCATCTGAAAGTAGAAACTCGCCCGATTACAACGGTATGCGTACTTCTCCCCTAGGCCGTTCTAGTCATTCGTTTCGGGCATCAGAACTGCGAAAATTTTGAGTTTCTCAAGCGTTTCTTATCTCCAAACTGCCATATCTCGCGAACGGATTGATCAATCCGCAAAATTTCTGTTGCATCTGAAAGTAGAAACTCGCCCGATTACAACGGTATGCGTAGTTCTCCCCTAGGCCGTTCTAGTCATTCGTTTCGAGCATCAGAACTGCGAAAATTTTGAGTTTCTCAAGCGTTTCTTACATCCAAACTGCCATATCTCGCGAACGGATCGACCAATCCGCAAAATTTCTGTTGCATCTGAAAGTAGAAACTCGCCCGATTACAACGGTATGCGCACTTTTCCCCTGGGCCGTTCTAGTTACTCGTTTCGAGCATCAGAACTGCGAAAATTTTGAGTTTCTAAAGCGTTCCTTATCTCCAAACTGCCATATCTCGCTAACGGATTGATCAATCCGCAAAATTTCTGTTGCATCTGAAAGTAGAAACTCGCCCGATTACAACGGTATGTGTAGTTTTCCTCTAGACCGTTCCAGTTATTCGTTTCGAGCATCAGAACAGCGAAAATTTTGAGTTTCTCAAGCGTTTCTTACCTCCAGACTGCCATATCTCGCGAACGGATTGATCAATCCGCAGAATTTCTGTTGCATCTGAAAGTAGAAACTCGTCCGATTACAACGGTATGCGCACTTTTCCCCTGGGCCGTTCTAGTTATTCGTTTCGAGCATCAGAACTGCGAAAATTTTGAGTTTCTCAAGCGTTTCTTACATCCAAACGGCCATATCTCGCGAACGGATTGACCAATCTGCATGATTTCTGTTGCATTTGAAAGTAGAGACTCGCCCGATTACAACGGTATGCGTACTTCTCCCCTAGGCCGTTCTAGTCATTCGTTTCGAGCATCAGAACTGCGAAAATTTTGAGTTTCTCAAGCGTTTCTTACTTACAAACTGCCATATCTCGCGAACGGATCGACCAATCCGCAAAATTTCTGTTGCATCTGAAAGTAGAAACTCGCCCGATTACATCGGTATGCGTACTTTTCCCCTAGGCCGTTCTAGTTATTCTTTCGAGCATCAGAACTGCGAAAATTTTGAGTTTCTCAAGCGTTTCTTACCTTACAACTGCCACATCTCGCGAACGGATTGATCAATCCGCAAAATTTCTGTTGCATCTGAAAGTAGAAACTCGCCCGATTAGAACGGTATGCGTACTTCTCCCCTAGGCCGTTCTAGTCATTCGTTTCGAGCATCAGAACTGCGAAAATTATGAGTTTCTCAAGCGTTTCTTACCTCCAAACTGCCATATCTCGCGAACGGATGGACCAATCCGCAAAATTTCTGTTGCATTTGAAATTAGAAACTCGTCCGTTTACAACGGTATGCGCACTTTTACCCTGGGCCGTTCTAGTTATTCGTTTCGAGCATCAGAACTGCGAAAATTTTGAGTTTCTCAAGCGTTTCTTACCTCCAAACTGCCATATCTCTCGAACGGATTGACCAATCCGCATAATTTCTGTTGCATCTGAAAGTAGAAACTCGCCCGATTACAACGGTATGCGTACTTCTCCCCTAGGCCGTTCTAGTCATTCGTTTCGAGCATCAGAACTGCGAAAATTTTGAGTTTCTCAAGCGTTTCTTATCTCCAAACTGCCATATCTCGCGAACGGATTGATCAATCCGCAAAATTTCTGTTGCATCTGAAAGTAGAAACTCGCCCGATTACAACGGTATGCGTACTTCTCCCCTAGGCCGTTCTAGTCATTCGCTTCGAGCATCAGAACTGCGAAAATTTTGAGTTTCTCAAGCGTTTCTTACCTTAAAACTGCCACATCTCGCGAACGGATTGACCAATCCGCAAAATTTCTGTTGCATCTGAAACTAGAAACTCGCCCGATTACAACGGTATGCGCACTTTTCCCCTGGGCCGTTCTAGTTACTCGTTTCGAGCATCAGAACTGCGAAAATTTTGAGTTTCTAAAGCGTTCCTTATCTCCAAACTGCCATATCTCGCTAACGGATTGATCAATCCGCAAAATTTCTGTTGCATCTGAAAGTAGAAACTCGCCCGATTACAACGGTATGTGTAGTTTTCCTCTAGACCGTTCCAGTTATTCGTTTCGAGCATCAGAACAGCGAAAATTTTGAGTTTCTCAAGCGTTTCTTACCTCCAGACTGCCATATCTCGCGAACGGATTGATCAATCCGCAGAATTTCTGTTGCATCTGAAAGTAGAAACTCGTCCGATTACAACGGTATGCGCACTTTTCCCCTGGGCCGTTCTAGTTATTCGTTTCGAGCATCAGAACTGCGAAAATTTTGAGTTTCTCAAGCGTTTCTTACATCCAAACGGCCATATCTCGCGAACGGATTGACCAATCTGCATGATTTCTGTTGCATTTGAAAGTAGAGACTCGCCCGATTACAACGGTATGCGTACTTCTCCCCTAGGCCGTTCTAGTCATTCGTTTCGAGCATCAGAACTGCGAAAATTTTGAGTTTCTCAAGCGTTTCTTACTTACAAACTGCCATATCTCGCGAACGGATCGACCAATCCGCAAAATTTCTGTTGCATCTGAAAGTAGAAACTCGCCCGATTACATCGGTATGCGTACTTTTCCCCTAGGCCGTTCTAGTTATTCTTTCGAGCATCAGAACTGCGAAAATTTTGAGTTTCTCAAGCGTTTCTTACCTTACAACTGCCACATCTCGCGAACGGATTGATCAATCCGCAAAATTTCTGTTGCATCTGAAAGTAGAAACTCGCCCGATTAGAACGGTATGCGTACTTCTCCCCTAGGCCGTTCTAGTCATTCGTTTCGAGCATCAGAACTGCGAAAATTATGAGTTTCTCAAGCGTTTCTTACCTCCAAACTGCCATATCTCGCGAACGGATGGACCAATCCGCAAAATTTCTGTTGCATTTGAAATTAGAAACTCGTCCGTTTACAACGGTATGCGCACTTTTACCCTGGGCCGTTCTAGTTATTCGTTTCGAGCATCAGAACTGCGAAAATTTTGAGTTTCTCAAGCGTTTCTTACCTCCAAACTGCCATATCTCTCGAACGGATTGACCAATCCGCATAATTTCTGTTGCATCTGAAAGTAGAAACTCGCCCGATTACAACGGTATGCGTACTTCTCCCCTAGGCCGTTCTAGTCATTCGTTTCGAGCATCAGAACTGCGAAAATTTTGAGTTTCTCAAGCGTTTCTTATCTCCAAACTGCCATATCTCGCGAACGGATTGATCAATCCGCAAAATTTCTGTTGCATCTGAAAGTAGAAACTCGCCCGATTACAACGGTATGCGTACTTCTCCCCTAGGCCGTTCTAGTCATTCGCTTCGAGCATCAGAACTGCGAAAATTTTGAGTTTCTCAAGCGTTTCTTACCTTAAAACTGCCACATCTCGCGAACGGATTGACCAATCCGCAAAATTTCTGTTGCATCTGAAACTAGAAACTCGCCCGATTACAACGGTATGCGCACTTTTCCCCTGGACCGTTCCAGTTATTCGTTTCGAGCATCAGAACTGCGAAAATTTTGAGTTTCTCAAGCGTTTCCTACATCCAAACGGCCATATCTCGCGAACGGATTGACCAATCTGCATGATTTCTGTTGCATCTGAAAGTAGAAACTCGCCCGATTACAACGGTATGCGTACTTCTCCCCTAGGCCGTCCTAGTCATTCGTTTCGAGCATCAGAACTGCGAAAATTTTGAGTTTCCCAAGCGTTTCTTACTTACAAACTGCCATATCTCGCGAACGGTTCGACCAATCCGCAAAATTTCTGTTGCATCTGAAAGTAGAAACTCGCCCGATTACAACGGTATGCGCACTTTTCCCCTGGGCCGTTCTAGTTACTCGTTTCGAGCATCAGAACTGCGAAAATTTTGAGTTTCTAAAGCGTTCCTTATCTCGAAACTGCCATATCTCGCTAACGGATTGATCAATCCGCAAAATTTCTGTTGCATCTGAAAGTAGAAACTCGCCCGATTACAACGGTATGTGTAGTTTTCCTCTAGACCGTTCCAGTTATTCGTTTCGAGCATCAGAACTGCGAAAATTTTGAGTTTCTCAAGCGTTTCCTACATCCAAACGGCCATATCTCGCGAACGGATTGACCAATCTGCATGATTTCTGTTGCATCTGAAAGTAGAAACTCGCCCGATTACAACGGTATGCGTACTTCTCCCCTAGGCCGTCCTAGTCATTCGTTTCGAGCATCAGAACTGCGAAAATTTTGAGTTTCCCAAGCGTTTCTTACTTACAAACTGCCATATCTCGCGAACGGTTCGACCAATCCGCAAAATTTCTGTTGCATCTGAAAGTAGAAACTCGCCCGATTACAACGGTATGCGTACTTCTCCCCTAGGCCGTTCTAGTCATTCGTTTCGAGCATCAGAACTGCGAGAATTTTGAGTTTCTCAAGCGTTTCTTACCTTACAACTGCCACATCTCGCGAACGGATTGACCAATCCGCAAAATTAATGTAGCATCTGAAAGTAGAAACTCGCCCGATTACAACGGTATGCGCACTTTTCCCCTGGGCCGTTCTAGTTACTCGTTTCGAGCATCAGAACTGCGAAAATTTTGAGTTTCTAAAGCGTTCCTTATCTCCAAACTGCCATATCTCGCTAACGGATTGATCAATCCGCAAAATTTCTGTTGCATCTGAAAGTAGAAACTCGCCCGATTACAACGGTATGTGTAGTTTTCCTCTAGACCGTTCCAGTTATTCGTTTCGAGCATCAGAACAGCGAAAATTTTGAGTTTCTCAAGCGTTTCTTACCTCCAGACTGCCATATCTCGCGAACGGATTGATCAATCCGCAGAATTTCTGTTGCATCTGAAAGAAGAAACTCGTCCGATTACAACGGTATGCGCACTTTTCCCCTGGGCCGTTCTAGTTATTCGTTTCGAGCATCAGAACTGCGAAAATTTTGAGTTTCTCAAGCGTTTCTTACATCCAAACGGCCATATCTCGCGAACGGATTGACCAATCTGCATGATTTCTGTTGCAGTTGAAAGTAGAGACTCGCCCGATTACAACGGTATGCGTACTTTTCCCCTAGGCCGTTCTAGTTATTCGTTTCGGGCATCAGAACTGCGAAAATTTTGAGTTTCTCAAGCGTTTCTTACCTTACAACTGCCACATCTCGCGAACGGATTGACCAATCCGCAAAATTTCTGTAGCATCTGAAAGTAGAAACTCGCCCGATTACAACGGTATGTGTAGTTTTCCCCTAGACCGTTCCAGTTATTCGTTTCGAGCATCAGAACTGCGAAAATTATGAGTTTCTCAAGCGTTTCTTACCTCCAAACTGCCATATCTCGCGAACGGATGGACCAATCCGCAAAATTTCTGTTGCATTTGAAAGTAGAAACTCGCCCGATTACAACGGTATGCGCACTTTTCCCCTGGGCCGTTCTAGTCATTCGTTTCGAGCATCAGAACTGCGAAAATTTTGAGTTTCTCAAGCGTTTCTTACATCCAAACTGCCATATCTCGCGAACGGATTGACCAATCCGCATTATTTCTGTTGCATCTGAAAGTAGAAACTCGCCCGATTACAACGGTATGCGTACTTCTCCCCTAGGCCGTTCTAGTCATTCGTTTCGGGCATCAGAACTGCGAAAATTTTGAGTTTCTCAAGCGTTTCTTATCTCCAAACTGCCATATCTCGCGAACGGATTGATCAATCCGCAAAATTTCTGTTGCATCTGAAAGTAGAAACTCGCCCGATTACAACGGTATGCGTACTTCTCCCCTAGGCCGTTCTAGTCATTCGTTTCGAGCATCAGAACTGCGAAAATTTTGAGTTTCTCAAGCGTTTCTTACATCCAAACTGCCATATCTCGCGAACGGATCGACCAATCCGCAAAATTTCTGTTGCATCTGAAAGTAGAAACTCGCCCGATTACAACGGTATGCGCACTTTTCCCCTGGGCCGTTCTAGTTACTCGTTTCGAGCATCAGAACTGCGAAAATTTTGAGTTTCTAAAGCGTTCCTTATCTCCAAACTGCCATATCTCGCTAACGGATTGATCAATCCGCAAAATTTCTGTTGCATCTGAAAGTAGAAACTCGCCCGATTACAACGGTATGTGTAGTTTTCCTCTAGACCGTTCCAGTTATTCGTTTCGAGCATCAGAACAGCGAAAATTTTGAGTTTCTCAAGCGTTTCTTACCTCCAGACTGCCATATCTCGCGAACGGATTGATCAATCCGCAGAATTTCTGTTGCATCTGAAAGTAGAAACTCGTCCGATTACAACGGTATGCGCACTTTTCCCCTGGGCCGTTCTAGTCATTCGCTTCGAGCATCAGAACTGCGAAAATTTTGAGTTTCTCAAGCGTTTCTTACCTTAAAACTGCCACATCTCGCGAACGGATTGACCAATCCGCAAAATTTCTGTTGCATCTGAAACTAGAAACTCGCCCGATTACAACGGTATGCGCACTTTTCCCCTGGACCGTTCCAGTTATTCGTTTCGAGCATCAGAACTGCGAAAATTTTGAGTTTCTCAAGCGTTTCCTACATCCAAACGGCCATATCTCGCGAACGGATTGACCAATCTGCATGATTTCTGTTGCATCTGAAAGTAGAAACTCGCCCGATTACAACGGTATGCGTACTTCTCCCCTAGGCCGTCCTAGTCATTCGTTTCGAGCATCAGAACTGCGAAAATTTTGAGTTTCCCAAGCGTTTCTTACTTACAAACTGCCATATCTCGCGAACGGTTCGACCAATCCGCAAAATTTCTGTTGCATCTGAAAGTAGAAACTCGCCCGATTACAACGGTATGCGCACTTTTCCCCTGGGCCGTTCTAGTTACTCGTTTCGAGCATCAGAACTGCGAAAATTTTGAGTTTCTAAAGCGTTCCTTATCTCGAAACTGCCATATCTCGCTAACGGATTGATCAATCCGCAAAATTTCTGTTGCATCTGAAAGTAGAAACTCGCCCGATTACAACGGTATGTGTAGTTTTCCTCTAGACCGTTCCAGTTATTCGTTTCGAGCATCAGAACTGCGAAAATTTTGAGTTTCTCAAGCGTTTCCTACATCCAAACGGCCATATCTCGCGAACGGATTGACCAATCTGCATGATTTCTGTTGCATCTGAAAGTAGAAACTCGCCCGATTACAACGGTATGCGTACTTCTCCCCTAGGCCGTCCTAGTCATTCGTTTCGAGCATCAGAACTGCGAAAATTTTGAGTTTCCCAAGCGTTTCTTACTTACAAACTGCCATATCTCGCGAACGGTTCGACCAATCCGCAAAATTTCTGTTGCATCTGAAAGTAGAAACTCGCCCGATTACAACGGTATGCGTACTTCTCCCCTAGGCCGTTCTAGTCATTCGTTTCGAGCATCAGAACTGCGAGAATTTTGAGTTTCTCAAGCGTTTCTTACCTTACAACTGCCACATCTCGCGAACGGATTGACCAATCCGCAAAATTAATGTAGCATCTGAAAGTAGAAACTCGCCCGATTACAACGGTATGCGCACTTTTCCCCTGGGCCGTTCTAGTTACTCGTTTCGAGCATCAGAACTGCGAAAATTTTGAGTTTCTAAAGCGTTCCTTATCTCCAAACTGCCATATCTCGCTAACGGATTGATCAATCCGCAAAATTTCTGTTGCATCTGAAAGTAGAAACTCGCCCGATTACAACGGTATGTGTAGTTTTCCTCTAGACCGTTCCAGTTATTCGTTTCGAGCATCAGAACAGCGAAAATTTTGAGTTTCTCAAGCGTTTCTTACCTCCAGACTGCCATATCTCGCGAACGGATTGATCAATCCGCAGAATTTCTGTTGCATCTGAAAGAAGAAACTCGTCCGATTACAACGGTATGCGCACTTTTCCCCTGGGCCGTTCTAGTTATTCGTTTCGAGCATTAGAACTGCGAAAATTTTGAGTTTCTCAAGCGTTTCTTACATCCAAACGGCCATATCTCGCGAACGGATTGACCAATCTGCATGATTTCTGTTGCAGTTGAAAGTAGAGACTCGCCCGATTACAACGGTATGCGTACTTTTCCCCTAGGCCGTTCTAGTTATTCGTTTCGGGCATCAGAACTGCGAAAATTTTGAGTTTCTCAAGCGTTTCTTACCTTACAACTGCCACATCTCGCGAACGGATTGACCAATCCGCAAAATTTCTGTAGCATCTGAAAGTAGAAACTCGCCCGATTACAACGGTATGTGTAGTTTTCCCCTAGACCGTTCCAGTTATTCGTTTCGAGCATCAGAACTGCGAAAATTATGAGTTTCTCAAGCGTTTCTTACCTCCAAACTGCCATATCTCGCGAACGGATGGACCAATCCGCAAAATTTCTGTTGCATTTGAAAGTAGAAACTCGCCCGATTACAACGGTATGCGCACTTTTCCCCTGGGCCGTTCTAGTCATTCGTTTCGAGCATCAGAACTGCGAAAATTTTGAGTTTCTCAAGCGTTTCTTACATCCAAACTGCCATATCTCGCGAACGGATTGACCAATCCGCATTATTTCTGTTGCATCTGAAAGTAGAAACTCGCCCGATTACAACGGTATGCGTACTTCTCCCCTAGGCCGTTCTAGTCATTCGTTTCGGGCATCAGAACTGCGAAAATTTTGAGTTTCTCAAGCGTTTCTTATCTCCAAACTGCCATATCTCGCGAACGGATTGATCAATCCGCAAAATTTCTGTTGCATCTGAAAGTAGAAACTCGCCCGATTACAACGGTATGCGTACTTCTCCCCTAGGCCGTTCTAGTCATTCGTTTCGAGCATCAGAACTGCGAAAATTTTGAGTTTCTCAAGCGTTTCTTACATCCAAACTGCCATATCTCGCGAACGGATCGACCAATCCGCAAAATTTCTGTTGCATCTGAAAGTAGAAACTCGCCCGATTACAACGGTATGCGCACTTTTCCCCTGGGCCGTTCTAGTTACTCGTTTCGAGCATCAGAACTGCGAAAATTTTGAGTTTCTAAAGCGTTCCTTATCTCCAAACTGCCATATCTCGCTAACGGATTGATCAATCCGCAAAATTTCTGTTGCATCTGAAAGTAGAAACTCGCCCGATTACAACGGTATGTGTAGTTTTCCTCTAGACCGTTCCAGTTATTCGTTTCGAGCATCAGAACAGCGAAAATTTTGAGTTTCTCAAGCGTTTCTTACCTCCAGACTGCCATATCTCGCGAACGGATTGATCAATCCGCAGAATTTCTGTTGCATCTGAAAGTAGAAACTCGTCCGATTACAACGGTATGCGCACTTTTCCCCTGGGCCGTTCTAGTTATTCGTTTCGAGCATCAGAACTGCGAAAATTTTGAGTTTCTCAAGCGTTTCTTATATCCAAACGGCCATATCTCGCGAACGGATTGACCAATCTGCATGATTTCTGTTGCATTTGAAAGTAGAGACTCGCCCGATTACAACGGTATGCGTACTTCTCCCCTAGGCCGTTCTAGTCATTCGTTTCGAGCATCAGAACTGCGAAAATTTTGAGTTTCTCAAGCGTTTCTTACTTACAAACTGCCATATCTCGCGAACGGATCGACCAATCCGCAAAATTTCTGTTGCATCTGAAGGTAGAAACTCGCCCGATTACATCGGTATGCGTACTTTTCCCCTAGGCCGTTCTAGTTATTCTTTCGAGCATCAGAACTGCGAAAATTTTGAGTTTCTCAAGCGTTTCTTACCTTACAACTGCCACATCTCGCGAACGGATTGATCAATCCGCAAAATTTCTGTTGCATCTGAAAGTAGAAACTCGCCCGATTAGAACGGTATGCGTACTTCTCCCCTAGGCCGTTCTAGTCATTCGTTTCGAGCATCAGAACTGCGAAAATTATGAGTTTCTCAAGCGTTTCTTACCTCCAAACTGCCATATCTCGCGAACGGATGGACCAATCCGCAAAATTTCTGTTGCATTTGAAATTAGAAACTCGTCCGTTTACAACGGTATGCGCACTTTTACCCTGGGCCGTTCTAGTTATTCGTTTCGAGCATCAGAACTGCGAAAATTTTGAGTTTCTCAAGCGTTTCTTACCTCCAAACTGCCATATCTCTCGAACGGATTGACCAATCCGCATAATTTCTGTTGCATCTGAAAGTAGAAACTCGCCCGATTACAACGGTATGCGTACTTCTCCCCTAGGCCGTTCTAGTCATTCGTTTCGAGCATCAGAACTGCGAAAATTTTGAGTTTCTCAAGCGTTTCTTATCTCCAAACTGCCATATCTCGCGAACGGATTGATCAATCCGCAAATTTCTGTTGCATCTGAAAGTAGAAACTCGCCCGATTACAACGGTATGCGTACTTCTCCCCTAGGCCGTTCTAGTCATTCGCTTCGAGCATCAGAACTGCGAAAATTTTGAGTTTCTCAAGCGTTTCTTACCTTAAAACTGCCACATCTCGCGAACGGATTGACCAATCCGCAAAATTTCTGTTGCATCTGAAACTAGAAACTCGCCCGATTACAACGGTATGCGCACTTTTCCCCTGGACCGTTCCAGTTATTCGTTTCGAGCATCAGAACTGCGAAAATTTTGAGTTTCTCAAGCGTTTCCTACATCCAAACGGCCATATCTCGCGAACGGATTGACCAATCTGCATGATTTCTGTTGCATCTGAAAGTAGAAACTCGCCCGATTACAACGGTATGCGTACTTCTCCCCTAGGCCGTCCTAGTCATTCGTTTCGAGCATCAGAACTGCGAAAATTTTGAGTTTCCCAAGCGTTTCTTACTTACAAACTGCCATATCTCGCGAACGGTTCGACCAATCCGCAAAATTTCTGTTGCATCTGAAAGTAGAAACTCGCCCGATTACAACGGTATGCGTACTTCTCCCCTAGGCCGTTCTAGTCATTCGTTTCGAGCATCAGAACTGCGAAAATTTTGAGTTTCTCAAGCGTTTCTTACCTTACAACTGCCACATCTCGCGAACGGATTGACCAATCCGCAAAATTAATGTAGCATCTGAAAGTAGAAACTCGCCCGATTACAACGTTATGCGCACTTTTCCCCTGGGCCGTTCTAGTTACTCGTTTCGAGCATCAGAACTGCGAAAATTTTGAGTTTCTAAAGCGTTCCTTATCTCCAAACTGCCATATCTCGCTAACGGATTGATCAATCCGCAAAATTTCTGTTGCATCTGAAAGTAGAAACTTGCCCGATTACAACGGTATGTGTAGTTTTCCTCTAGACCGTTCCAGTTATTCGTTTCGAGCATCAGAACAGCGAAAATTTTGAGTTTCTCAAGCGTTTCTTACATCCAAACGGCCATATCTCGCGAACGGATTGACCAATCTGCATGATTTCTGTTGCAGTTGAAAGTAGAGACTCGCCCGATTACAACGGTATGTGTAGTTTTCCCCTAGACCGTTCCAGTTATTCGTTTCGAGCATCAGAACTGCGAAAATTATGAGTTTCTCAAGCGTTTCTTACCTCCAAACTGCCATATCTCGCGAACGGATGGACCAATCCGCAAAATTTCTGTTGCATTTGAAAGTAGAAACTCGCCCGATTACAACGGTATGCGCACTTTTCCCCTGGGCCGTTCTAGTCAATCGTTTCGAGCATCAGAACTGCGAAAATTTTGAGTTTCTCAAGCGTTTCTTATCTCCAAACTGCCATATCTCGCGAGCGGATTGTTCAATCCGCAAAATTTCTGTTGCATCTGAAAGTAGAAACTCGCCCGATTACAACGGTATGCGCACTTTTCCCCTAGGCCGTTCTAGTTATTCGTTTCGAGCATCAGAACTGCGAAAATTTTGAGTTTCTCAAGCGTTCCTTATTTCCAAACTGCCATATCTCGCGAACGGATTGATCAATCCGCAAAATTTCTGTTGCATCTGAAAGTAGAAACTCGCCCGATTACAACGGTATGCGTACTTTTCCCCTAGGCGGTTCTAGTTATTCGTTTCGAGCATCAGAACTGCGAAAATTTTGAGTTTCTCAAGCGTTTCTTACCTCCAAACTGCCATATCTCGCGAACGGATTGACCAATCCGCAAAGTTTCTGTTGCATCTGAAAGTAGAAACTCGCCCGATTACAACGGTATGTGTAGTTTTCCCCTAGGCCGTTCCAGTTATTCGTTTCGAGCATCAGAACTGCGAAAATGTTGAGTTTCTCAAGCGTTCCTTACATCCAAACTGCCATATCTCGCGAACGGTTCGACCAATCCGCAAAATTTCTGTTGCATCTGAAAGTAGAAACTCGCCCGATTACATCTGTATGCGTACTTTTCCCCTAGGCCGTTCTAGTTATTCGTTTCGAGCATCAGAACTGCGAAAATTTTAAGTTTCTCAAGCGTTTCTTACCTTACAACTGCCACATCTCGCGAAAGGATTGACCAATCCGCAAAATTTCTGTAGCATCTGAAAGTAGAAACTCGCCCGATTACAACGGTATGTGTAGTTTTCCCCTAGACCGTTCCAGTTATTCGTTTCGAGCATCAGAACTGCGAAAATTATGAGTTTCTCAAGCGTTTCTTACCTCCAAACTGCCATATCTCGCGAACGGATGGACCAATCCGCAAAATTTCTGTTGCATTTGAAAGTAGAAACTCGCCCGATTACAACGGTATGCGCACTTTTCCCCTGGGCCGTTCTAGTCAATCGTTTCGAGCATCAGAACTGCGAAAATTTTGAGTTTCTCAAGCGTTTCTTATCTCCAAACTGCCATATCTCGCGAGCGGATTGTTCAATCCGCAAAATTTCTGTTGCATCTGAAAGTAGAAACTCGCCCGATTACAACGGTATGCGCACTTTTCCGCTAGGCCGTTCTAGTTATTCGTTTCGAGCATCAGAACTGCGAAAATTTTGAGTTTCTAAAGCGTTTCTTATCTCCAAACTGCCATATCTCGCGAGCGGATTGTTCAATCCGCAAAATTTCTGTTGCATCTGAAAGTAGAAACTCGCCCGATTACAACGGTATGCGCACTTTTCCGCTAGGCCGTTCTAGTTATTCGTTTCGAGCATCAGAACTGCGAAAATTTTGAGTTTCTCAAGCGTTTCTTACTTCCAAACTGCCATATCTCGCGAACGGATCGACCAATCCGCAAAATTTCTGTTGCATCTGAAAGTAGAAACTCGCCCGATTACATCGGTTTGCGTACTTTTCCCCTAGGCCGTTCTAGTTATTCGTTTCGAGCATCAGAACTGCGAAAATTTTGAGTTTCTAAAGCGTTCCTTATTTCCAAACAGCCATATCTCGCTAACCGATTGACCAATCCGCATGATTTCTGTTGCATCTGAAAGTAGAAACTCGCCCGATTACAACGGTATGCGCACTTTTCCCCTAGGCGGTTCTAGTTATTCGTTTCGAGCATCAGAACTGCGAAAATTTTGAGTTTCTCAAGCGTTTCTTACCTCCAAACTGCCATATCTCGCGAACGGATTGACCAATCCGCAAAGTTTCTGTTGCATCTGAAAGTAGAAACTCGCCCGATTACAACGGTATGTGTAGTTTTCCCCTAGGCCGTTCTAGTTATTCGTTTCGAGCATCAGAACTGCGAAAATTTTGAGTTTCTCAAGCGTTTCTTACATCCAAACGGCCATATCTCGCGAACGGATTGACCAATCCGCATAATTTCTGTTGCATCTGAAAGTAGAAACTCGCCCGATTACAACGATATGCGCGCTTTTCCCCCTAGGCCGTTCTAGTTATTCGTGTCGAGCATCAGAACTGCGAAAATTTTGACTTTCTCAAGCGTTTCTTACCTCCAAACTGCCATATCTCGCGAACGGATTGACCAATCCGCAAAATTTCTGTTGCATCTGAAAGTAGAAACTCGCCCGATTACAACGGTATGCGCACATTTCCCCTAGGCGGTTCTAGTTATTCGTTTCGAGCATCAGAACTGCGAAAATTTTGAGTTTCTAAAGCGTTTCTTATCTCCAAATTGCCATATCTCGCGAACGGATTGACCAATCTGCAAAATTTCTGTTGCATCTGAAAGTAGAAACTAGCCCGATTACAACGATATGTGTAGTTTTCCCCTAGTCCGTTCCAGTTATTCGTTTCGAGCATCAGAACTGCGAAAATGTTGAGTTTCTCAAGCGTTTCTTACCTCCAAACTGCCACATCTCGCGAACGGATTGATCAATCCGCAAAATTTCTGTTGCATCTGAAAGTAGAAACTCGCCCGACTACAACGGTATGCGCACTTTTCCCCTAGGCGGTTCTAGTTATTCGTTTCGAGCATCAGGACTGCGAAAATTTTGAGTTTCTCAAGCGTTTCTTATCTCCAAACTGCCATATCTCGCGAACGGCTCGACCAATCCGCAAAATTTCTGTTGCATTTGAAAGTAGAAACTCGCCCGATTACAACGGTATGCGCACTTTTCCCCTGGGCCGTTCTAGTTATTCGTTTCGAGCATCAGAACTGCGAAAATTTTGAGTTTCTCAAGCGTTTCTTACCTCCAAATTGCCATATCTCGCGAACGGATTGACCAATCCGCATAATTTCCGTTGCATCTGAAAGTAGAAACTAGCCCGATTACAACGGTATGAGTACTTCTCCCCTAGGCCGTTCTAGTCAATCGTTTCGAGCATCAGAACTGCGAAAATTTTGAGTTTCTCAAGCGTTTCTTATCTCCAAACTGCCATATCTCGCGAGCGGATTGATCAATCCGCAAAATTTCTGTTGCATCTGAAAGTAGAAACTCGCCCGATTACAACGGTATGCGTACTTCTCCCCTAGGCCGTTCTATTCATTCGTTTCGAGCATCAGAACTGCGAAAATTTTGAGTTTCTCAAGCGTTTCTTACTTCCAAACTGCCATATCTCGCGAACGGCTCGACCAATCCGCAAAATTTCTGTTGCATCTGAAAGTAGAAACTCGCCCGATTACGACGGTATGCGCACTTTTCCCCTAGGCCGTTCTAGTTATTCGTTTCGAGCATCAGAACTGCGAAAATTTTGAGTTTCTAAAGCGTTCCTTATTTCCAAACTGCCATATCTCGCGAACGGATTGATCAATCCGCAAAATTTCTGTTGCATCTGAAAGTAGAAACTCGCCCGATTACAACGGTATGCGCACTTTTCCCCTAGGCCGTTCTAGTTATTCGTTTCGAGCATCAGAACTGCGAAAATTTTGAGTTTCTAAAGCGTTCCTTATTTCCAAACTGCAATATCTCGCGAACGGATTGATCAATCCGCAAAATTTCTGTTGCATCTGAAAGTAGAAACTCGCCCGATTACAACGGTATGCGTACTTCTCCCCTAGGCCATTCTAGTCATTCGTTTCGAGCATCAGAACTGCGAAAATTTTGAGTTTCTCAAGCGTTTCTTACTTCCAAACTGCCATATCTCGCGAACGGATCGACCAATCCGCAAAATTTCTGTTGCATCTGAAAGTAGAAACTCGCCCGATTACATCGGTATGCGTACTTTTCCCCTAGGCCGTTCTAGTTATTCGTTTCGAGCATCAGAACTGCGAAAATTTTGGGTTTCTAAAGCGTTCCTTATCTCCAAACTGCCATATCTCGCGAACGGATTGATCAATCCGCAAAATTTCTGTTGCGTCTGAAAGTAGAAACTCGCCCGATTACAACGGTATGTGTAGTTTTCCCCTAGACCGTTCCAGTTATTCGTTTCGAGCATCAGAACTGCGAAAATTTTGAGTTTCTCAAGCGTTTCTTACCTCCAAACTGCCATATCTCGCGAACGGATGGACCAATCCGCAAAATTTCTGTTGCATTTGAAAGTAGAAACTCGCCCGATTACAACGGTATGCGCACTTTTCCCCTGGGCCGTTCTAGTCAATCGTTTCGAGCATCAGAACTGCGAAAATTTTGAGTTTCTCAAGCGTTTCTTATCTCCAAACTGCCATATCTCGCGAGCGGATTGTTCAATCCGCAAAATTTCTGTTGCATCTGAAAGTAGAAACTCGCCCGATTACAACGGTATGCGCACTTTTCCCCTAGGCCGTTCTAGTTATTCGTTTCGAGCATCAGAACTGCGAAAATTTTGAGTTTCTCAAGCGTTTCTTACTTCCAAACTGCCATATATCGCGAACGGATCGACCAATCCGCAAAATTTCTGTTGCATCTGAAAGTAGAAACTCGCCCGATTACATCGGTTTGCGTACTTTTCCCCTAGGCCGTTCTAGTTATTCGTTTCGAGCATCAGAACTGCGAAAATTTTGAGTTTCTAAAGCGTTCCTTATCTCCAAACAGCCATATCTCGCTAACCGATTGACCAATCCGCATGATTTCTGTTGCATCTGAAAGTAGAATCTCGCCCGATTACAACGGTATGCGCACTTTTCCCCTAGGCGGTTCTAGTTATTCGTTTCGAGCATCAGAACTGCGAAAATTTTGAGTTTCTCAAGCGTTTCTTACCTCCAAACTGCCATATCTCGCGAACGGATTGACCAATCCGCAAAGTTTCTGTTGCATCTGAAAGTAGAAACTCGCCCGATTACAACGGTATGTGTAGTTTTCCCCTAGGCCGTTCTAGTTATTCGTTTCGAGCATCAGAACTGCGAAAATTTTGAGTTTCTCAAGCGTTTCTTACATCCAAACGGCCATATCTCGCGAACGGATTGACCAATCCGCATAATTTCTGTTGCATCTGAAAGTAGAAACTCGCCCGATTACAACGATATGCGCGCTTTTCCCCCTAGGCCGTTCTAGTTATTCGTGTCGAGCATCAGAACTGCGAAAATTTTGAGTTTCTAAAGCGTTTCTTGTCTCCAAATTGCCATATCTCGCGAACGGATTGACCAATCTGCAAAATTTCTGTTGCATCTGAAAGTAGAAACTAGCCCGATTACAACGATATGTGTAGTTTTCCCCTCGTCCGTTCCAGTTATTCGTTTCGAGCATCAGAACTGCGAAAATGTTGAGTTTCTCAAGCGTTTCTTACCTCCAAACTGCCACATCTCGCGAACGGATTGATCAATCCGCAAAATTTCTGTTGCATCTGAAAGTAGAAACTCGCCCGATTACAACGGTATGTGTAGTTTTCCCCTAGGCCGTTCTAGTTATTCGTTTCGAGCATCAGAACTGCGAAAATTTTGAGTTTCTAAAGCGTTCCTTATTTCCAAACAGCCATATCTCGCTAACCGATTGACCAATCCGCATGATTTCTGTTGCATCTGAAAGTAGAAACTCGCCCGATTACAACGGTATGCGCACTTTTCCCCTAGGCGGTTCTAGTTATTCGTTTCGAGCATCAGAACTGCGAAAATTTTGAGTTTCTCAAGCGTTTCTTATCTCCAAACTGCCATATCTCGCGAGCGGATTGTTCAATCCGCAAAATTTCTGTTGCATCTGAAAGTAGAAACTCGCCCGATTACAACGGTATGCGCGCTTTTCCCCTAGGCCGTTCTAGTTATTCGTTTCGAGCATCAGAACTGCGAAAATTTTGAGTTTCTCAAGCGTTTCTTACTTCCAAACTGCCATATATCGCGAACGGATCGACCAATCCGCAAAATTTCTGTTGCATCTGAAAGTAGAAACTCGCCCGATTACATCGGTTTGCGTACTTTTCCCCTAGGCCGTTCTAGTTATTCGTTTCGAGCATCAGAACTGCGAAAATTTTGAGTTTCTAAAGCGTTCCTTATCTCCAAACAGCCATATCTCGCTAACCGATTGACCAATCCGCATGATTTCTGTTGCATCTGAAAGTAGAATCTCGCCCGATTACAACGGTATGCGCACTTTTCCCCTAGGCGGTTCTAGTTATTCGTTTCGAGCATCAGAACTGCGAAAATTTTGAGTTTCTCAAGCGTTTCTTACCTCCAAACTGCCATATCTCGCGAACGGATTGACCAATCCGCAAAGTTTCTGTTGCATCTGAAAGTAGAAACTCGCCCGATTACAACGGTATGTGTAGTTTTCCCCTAGGCCGTTCTAGTTATTCGTTTCGAGCATCAGAACTGCGAAAATTTTGAGTTTCTCAAGCGTTTCTTACATCCAAACGGCCATATCTCGCGAACGGATTGACCAATCCGCATAATTTCTGTTGCATCTGAAAGTAGAAACTCGCCCGATTACAACGATATGCGCGCTTTTCCCCCTAGGCCGTTCTAGTTATTCGTGTCGAGCATCAGAACTGCGAAAATTTTGAGTTTCTAAAGCGTTTCTTGTCTCCAAATTGCCATATCTCACGAACGGATTGACCAATCTGCAAAATTTCTGTTGCATCTGAAAGTAGAAACTAGCCCGATTACAACGATATGTGTAGTTTTCCCCTCGTCCGTTCCAGTTATTCGTTTCGAGCATCAGAACTGCGAAAATGTTGAGTTTCTAAAGCGTTCCTTATCTCCAAACAGCCATATCTCGCTAACCGATTGACCAATCCGCATGATTTCTGTTGCATCTGAAAGTAGAAACTCGCCCGATTACAACGGTTTGCGCACTTTTCCCCTAGGCCGTTCTAGTTATTCGTTTCGAGCATCAGAACTGCGAAAATTTTGAGTTTCTCAAGCGTTTCTTACTTCCAAACTGCCATATATCGCGAACGGATCGACCAATCCGCAAAATTTCTGTTGCATCTGAAAGTAGAAACTCGCCCGATTACATCGGTTTGCGTACTTTTCCCCTAGGCCGTTCTAGTTATTCGTTTCGAGCATCAGAACTGCGAAAATTTTGAGTTTCTAAAGCGTTCCTTATCTCCAAACAGCCATATCTCGCTAACCGATTGACCAATCCGCATGATTTCTGTTGCATCTGAAAGTAGAAACTCGCCCGATTACAACGGTTTGCGCACTTTTCCCCTAGGCCGTTCTAGTTATTCGTTTCGAGCATCAGAACTGCGAAAATTTTGAGTTTCTCAAGCGTTTCTTACTTCCAAACTGCCATATATCGCGAACGGATCGACCAATCCGCAAAATTTCTGTTGCATCTGAAAGTAGAAACTCGCCCGATTACATCGGTTTGCGTACTTTTCCCCTAGGCCGTTCTAGTTATTCGTTTCGAGCATCAGAACTGCGAAAATTTTGAGTTTCTAAAGCGTTCCTTATCTCCAAACAGCCATATCTCGCTAACCGATTGACCAATCCGCATGATTTCTGTTGCATCTGAAAGTAGAAACTCGCCCGATTACAACGGTATGCGCACTTTTCCCCTAGGCGGTTCTAGTTATTCGTTTCGAGCATCAGAACTGCGAAAATTTTGAGTTTCTCAAGCGTTTCTTACCTCCAAACTGCCATATCTCGCGAACGGATTGACCAATCCGCAAAGTTTCTGTTGCATCTGAAAGTAGAAACTCGCCCGATTACAACGGTATGTGTAGTTTTCCCCTAGGCCGTTCTAGTTATTCGTTTCGAGCATCAGAACTGCGAAAATTTTGAGTTTCTAAAGCGTTCCTTATTTCCAAACAGCCATATCTCGCTAACCGATTGACCAATCCGCATGATTTCTGTTGCATCTGAAAGTAGAAACTCGCCCGATTACAACGGTATGCGCACTTTTCCCCTAGGCGGTTCTAGTTATTCGTTTCGAGCATCAGAACTGCGAAAATTTTGAGTTTCTCAAGCGTTTCTTACCTCCAAACTGCCATATCTCGCGAACGGATTGACCAATCCGCAAAGTTTCTGTTGCATCTGAAAGTAGAAACTCGCCCGATTACAACGGTATGTGTAGTTTTCCCCTAGGCCGTTCTAGTTATTCGTTTCGAGCATCAGAACTGCGAAAATTTTGACTTTCTCAAGCGTTTCTTACCTCCAAACTGCCATATCTCGCGAACGGATTGACCAATCCGCAAAATTTCTGTTGCATCTGAAAGTAGAACCTCGCCCGATTACAACGGTATGCGCACTTTTCCCCTAGGCGGTTCTAGTTATTCGTTTCGAGCATCAGAACTGCGAAAATTTTGAGTTTCTAAAGCGTTTCTTATCTCCAAATTGCCATATCTCGCGAACGGATTGACCAATCTGCAAAATTTCTGTTGCATCTGAAAGTAGAAACTAGCCCGATTACAACGATATGTGTAGTTTTCCCCTAGTCCGTTCCAGTTATTCGTTTCGAGCATCAGAACAGCGAAAATGTTGAGTTTCTCAAGCGTTTCTTACCTCCAAACTGCCACATCTCGCGAACGGATTGATCAATCCGCAAAATTTCTGTTGCATCTGAAAGTAGAAACTCGCCCGACTACAACGGTATGCGCACTTTTCCCCTAGGCGCTTCTAGTTATTCGTTTCGAGCATCAGGACTGCGAAAATTTTGAGTTTCTCAAGCGTTTCTTATATCCAAACTGCCATATCTCGCGAACGGCTCGACCAATCCGCAAAATTTCTGTTGCATTTGAAAGTAGAAACTCGCCCGATTACAACGGTATGCGCACTTTTCCCCTGGGCCGTTCTAGTTATTCGTTTCGAGCATCAGAACTGCGAAAATTTTGAGTTTCTCAAGCGTTTCTTACCTCCAAATTGCCATATCTCGCGAACGGATTGACCAATCCGCATAATTTCTGTTGCATCTGAAAGTAGAAACTAGCCCGATTACAACGGTATGAGTACTTCTCCCTAGGCCGTTCTAGTCAATCGTTTCGAGCATCAGAACTGCGAAAATTTTGAGTTTCTCAAGCGTTTCTTATCTCCAAACTGCCATATCTCGCGAGCGGATTGATCAATCCGCAAAATTTCTGTTGCATCTGAAAGTAGAAACTCGCTCGATTACAACGGTATGCGTACTTCTCCCCTAGGCCGTTCTATTCATTCGTTTCGAGCATCAGAACTGCGAAAATTTTGAGTTTCTCAAGCGTTTCTTACTTCCAAACTGCCATATCTCGCGAACGGCTCGACCAATCCGCAAAATTTCTGTTGCATCTGAAAGTAGAAACTCGCCCGATTACGACGGTATGCGCACTTTTCCCCTGGGCCGTTCTAGTTATTCGTTTCGAGCATCAGAACTGCGAAAATTTTGAGTTTCTAAAGCGTTCGTTATCTCCAAACTGCCATATCTCGCGAACGGATTAATCAATCCGCAAAATTTCTGTTGCATCTGAAAGTAGAAACTCGCCCGATTACAACGGTATGCGCACTTTTCCCCTAGGCCGTTCTAGTTATTCGTTTCGAGCATCAGAACTGCGAAAATTTTGAGTTTCTCAAGCGTTTCTTACTTCCAAACTGCCATATCTCGCGAACGGATTGACCAATCCGCAAAATTTCTGTTGCATCTGAAAGTAGAAACTCGCCCGATTACAACGGTATGCGTACTTCTCCCCTAGGCCGTTCTAGTCATTCGTTCCCAGCATCAGAACTGCGAAAAATATGAGTTGCTCAAGCGTTTCTTATCTCTAAACTGCCATATCTCGCGAACGGATTAATCAATCCGCAAAATTTCTGTTGCATCTGAAAGTAGAATCTCGCCCGATTACAACGGTATGCGTACTTTTCCCCTAGGCCGTTCTAGTCATTCGTTTCGAGCATCAGAACTGCGAAAATTTTGAGTTTCTCAAGCGTTTCTTACTTCCAAACTGCCATATCTCGCGAACGGCTCGACCAATCCGCAAAATTTCTGTTGTATCTGAAAGTAGAAACTCGCCCGATTACAACGGTACGCGTACTTCTCCCTAGGCCGTTCTAGTCATTCGTTTCGAGCATCAGAACTGCGAAAATTTTGTGTTTCTCAAGCGTTTCTTACTTCCAAACTGCCATATCTCGCGAACGGAACGACCAATCCGCAAAATTTCTGTTGCATCTGAAAGTAGAAACTCGCCCGATTACATCGGTATGCGTACTTTTCCCCTAGGCCGTTCTAGTTATTCGTTTCGAGCATCAGAACTGCGAAAATTTTGAGTTTCTAAAGCGTTCCTTATCTCCAAACTGCCATATCTCGCGAACGGATTGATCAATCCGCAAAATTTCTGTTGCGTCTGAAAGTAGAAACTCGCCCGATTACAACGGTATGCGCCCTTTTCCCCTGGGCCGTTCTAGTTATTCGTTTCGAGCAGCAGAACTGCGAAAATTTTGAGTTTCTAAAGCGTTCGTTATCTCCAAACTGCCATATCTCGCGAACGGATTGATCAATCCGCAAAATTTCTGTTGCATCTGAAAGTAGAAACTCGCCCGATTACAACGGTATGCGCACTTTTCCCTAGGCCGTTCTAGTTATTCGTTTCGAGCATCAGAACTGCGAAAATTTTGAGTTTCTCAAGCGTTTCTTACTTCCAAACTGCCATATCTCGCGAACGGATTGACCAATCCGCAAAATTTCTGTTGCATCTGAAAGTAGAAACTCGCCCGATTACAACGGTATGCGTACTTCTCCCCTAGGCCGTTCTAGTCATTCGTTCCAGCATCAGAACTGCGAAAAATATGAGTTGCTCAAGCGTTTCTTATCTCTAAACTGCCATATCTCGCGAACGGATTAATCAATCCGCAAAATTTCTGTTGCATCTGAAAGTAGAATCTCGCCCGATTACAACGGTATGCGTACTTTTCCCCTAGGCCGTTCTAGTCATTCGTTTCGAGCATCAGAACTGCGAAAATTTTGAGTTTCTCAAGCGTTTCTTACTTCCAAACTGCCATATCTCGCGAACGGATCGACCAATCCGCAAATTTCTGTTGCATCTGAAAGTAGAAACTCGCCCGATTACAACGGTATGCGTACTTTTCCCCTAGGCCGTTCTAGTTATTCGTTTCGAGCATCAGAACTGCGAAAATTTTGAGTTTCTAAAGCGTTCCTTATCTCCAAACTGCCATATCTCGCGAACGAATTGATCAATCCGCAAAATTTCTGTCGCATCTGAAAGTAGAAACTCGCCCGATTACAACGGTATGTGTAGTTTTCCCCTAGACCGTTCCAGTTATGCGTTTCGAGCATCAGAACTGCGAAAATTTTGAGTTTCTCAAGCGTTTCTTACCTCCAAACTGCCATATCTCGCGAACGGATTAATCAATCCGCAAAATTTCTGTTGCATCTGAAAGTAGAATCTCGCCCGATTACAACGGTATGCGTACTTTTCCCCTAGGCCGTTCTAGTTATTCGTTTCGAGCATCAGAACTGCGAAAATTTTGAGTTTCTCAAGCGTTTCTTACATCTAAACGGCCATATCTCGCGAACGGATTGACCAATCTGCATGATTTCTGTTGCATCTGAAAGTAGAATCTCGCCCGATTACAACGCTATGTGTAGTTTTCCCCTAGACCGTTCCAGTTATTCGTTTCGAGCATCAGAACTGCGAAAATTATGAGTTTCTCAAGCGTTTCTTACCTCCAAACTGCCATATCTCGCGAACGGATGGACCAATCCGCAAAATTTCTATTGCATTTGAAAGTAGAAACTCGCCCGATTACAACGGTATGCGCACTTTTCCCCTGGGCCGTTCTAGTTATTCGTTTCGAGCATCAGAACTGCGAAAATTTTGAGTTTCTCAAGCGTTTCTTACCTCCAAACTGCCATATCTCGCGAACGGATTGACCAATCCGCAAAATTTCTGTTGCATCTGAAAGTAGAAACTCGCCCGATTACAACGGTATGCGTACTTCTCCCCTAGGCCGTTCTAGTCATTCGTTTCGAGCATCAGAACTGCGAAAATTTTAAGTTTCTCAAGCGTTCCTTATCTCCAAACTGCCATATCTCGCGAACGGATTGATCAATCCGCAAAATTTCTGTTGCATCTGAAAGTAGAAACTCGCCCGATTACAACGGTATGTGTTGTTTTCCCCTAGACCGTTCCAGTTATTCGTTTCGAGCATCAGAACTGCGAAAATTTTGAGTTTCTCAAGCGTTTCTTACCTCCAAATTGCCATATCTCGCGAACGGATTGACCAATCCGCATAATTTCTGTTGCATCTGAAAGTAGAAACTAGCCCGATTACAACGGTATGAGTACTTCTCCCCTAGGCCGTTC